>NW_015174292.1:212011-239560 GCF_001447785.1 Gekko japonicus
GACATATTTATGTTTAGAGAAGGTGGCACCATGATACGAACTGGCTCATTGCAATTTTGAAAAGAATCTTGGAAGTCAAAAGGAAACTCAATCCCTTTTAATATCAAACTTTTACATTTACTAAAGGAAAGAAAAGATCTAATTTCATTTTCATTCCTAAAGCATTTTTGAAGTGAATTGTATAGCAGCAAGAGCTGGATGATTTTTATGGAACGACATTTGCTATGACAGCAACTTAAGGTGAACACAGTCACACATCATGATTCCAGTTCAGACACTTTCATGCATAACTGTGGGTGGCAGACATATCAGGGTATGCAATAATTCCCCTCATCTCATTGGTGTTCTGGATTTGACAATGCAGATCATCTGTAGGGATGCAATGAGGGGTTTGGAATCATGCCTCCATAGATGATTGGCATCACCAGATGTGATAGCATCAACTATCTGATGGATGGCACAAGTGTTATGTGAGAACAACATGCACATACATTTAAGTATCTGATGCAGAGACATGCATAGGATGATCTTAATAGTCATAAGCCCTTCAGATACACATGAAGATACCCACACTTCTTCAGATACCCATGGCAGAAAATAATCTGAAGAACTGTGCATGTACATGAAAGCTTATATCCAGAATTGAACATTATTGGTTTTAAAGATGAAACTGGGCTCAAACTTTACCCTTTCAATGTGTTAGAGCTCCTCAGTCCTTCCTCTTTCATGTAACAGTGATCACTAATAAAGCAAAGTTTTGCTTTCCTTTTTTCTGAAGTAGTGGAAGGCCAGGACCTTGTCTTTCTCACAGGGCTCTAATGCTGGCCTGCATCAAGAAACAAGGGAAATCGACAGTGGTAAACATAACTTTCTTCGTGTGTTTGCTAAAGGCTGGTTCAGATGTTGAAGGGCCAGCTAACAGCTGTGGAATGTAGTGCTGGGCCAACAGACAATGTGGGCCTGCTGCTGTTACAGTGAAATCAGGGTAAATACACCTTAAAAACTGTGTTAGTTTATTTGCTATACATTGTTCTACTTTTCTGCCAGAAATTGGCTCCAAAGAGAGTTTGCAGAAATTAAAATGGAATACAAATGTTAACTGAAGATAAAGGAAAAAAATTAGGGTGGGAATTCTCAGTAGAAGAATGATTTCCCTGTTCCCCCTTTTTTTTGACCCCCCCAAAGGAATTTTTTTTTTGCATTTTCTACACACTACACACTACAAATACAGAATGGGGAAAGGAATACTAATGCCCTATCACTATTACTATGGGAAATGGGTCAGGGAAATCTAGATACATTTAGTCTACTGGATAGGGGAAGGAAAACTACCATTCTGTTCTAAATCTCCTACTGGATATGGGGATAGGGTAAAGACTAATACAAATCACGATCTGAAAAGCTAAAAGAATAGATCTTTTTAACCTATTAGTACAGGTTATATAGAGATTAGTTCGATTATAAAAATATAAAGTTATTAGCTTGGCACAATTACTGCCCTTAGCACTCAAGCTTTAGTTTTAGAGTCTTTTCTTCTTAGATTTCTTCATTTTCTGCAGTTTGGGAGCGGCTACTCCTTTCTCCGATTCAGATGATTCTGATGATGAGGAAGTTTGGCTTGTTGAGTCCTGTGAGTAGGACTCCTCCTCCTCTTCTTCCTCCTCCACATCCGGTTTTAAATTCTTTTCCTTCTGCTTCTTTTTTACATAGAACATGTGATCCATAAATCTTTCCGCTTTTGGAACAGAGTCAATTTTATATTTTTTTTTATCCTAAAACTCAACTTTGATCGTTTCGTGAATTTTAAGTAAGTTTCCCCTGGAAGTTTATTTTTCTTTATAAAATCCGGATAAGTCCTGTACACCACATCCATTTCCTTAATTCTTCTTGTTTATAATCCATTAGTGAGGTCAAGGCAACCGCCAAGAGTTCCTTTAAGTCCTCATTTTTATCCTCAGGTATTCCATGGAAACGTAGAACATACATGGATCTTTCCAGCTGGAGCTGTATTAGTTGGGTTTTATCTGAGGATCTCTCCTTCTCTGCTTCATCCACTCTTTTATTCATACTCTCAGTCTGTTTTTCCATCTTTTTCAATGTTTTCTCAGTTGCTGTGGTTCTCTTGTCCATCTGCTTTAATTGTTTTTGCACATTATCTAGTTTGGTGTTGAGAGTAGTCATCTGATCCATTAGAGGGCACAGTGCATTTGCTAACAACGAAGAGAAGTCTGTAGATGCTTCCTGGTTCTGGGAGGGAGTCGTTGGTATGTTATTTCCGGTCACCAGTTTTTTCTCCGGCACTCTCCGTCCTGTCCCAGCCATAATATCAACAAGAAGTAAGTTTTCCAAAACAAAGCAAAAGTTATGCGTTTTAATTCCGCTTCGTATATTTTTGCAGCTTTTGCGTTCACTTAACTTTTTATACGCTTGGTTTGGCTCAAAGTCTCTTTATTTTCACTTTAAAACCATTTTTACAGTTTATTCATTTGGGGGGGGGCTTGAAATCTCCTCCCACCACGCTTCAAACTTAGGCGCTTCCAATTACTACCAAGACTCCATTCGCTTAATTTTCACCTGAGATTTGCTTAACTCACAGTTTGTAGCCTTGGAGGTCTTTTGGAAGTCTGGTTGTGATCGCTTGCTTTGGCAGTTGTCTCTGGGCGCCATGCTGGCTCCGTGGCGATGGTACCTATCGGGGAAAAAGGTGAGCCTCAATTCCTTGGGGGGTCCCCTTAGAAGAGGCTCTCCTCAGCTCCCCAGGCTGGGGGTTTCCTACAGAGACCCTTGGGGGTCTCGGACAAACTCGAACCCCTCCCATCAACCGGGTCTCGGCACATCTCCATCTAAGCAAGATAAGACGCATCCGAGTGGCAAAACGCTTAAACCGGAAGTCTCTCAATTTGCCTGTTCTCTAGGAATGCTCGAACACCCCCTACTTCTGCTAATGTTCAGTTCACTGGTCTTGAACAGTGAGCCAAATTCTCAGTGTCTGTTTGGCTGTTTGTGAGAAGTTTGAGCCTGTTAGGTTGGCTTTTCTTACGTTTGAACAATATAGCACACTGCAATCAGCAGCTTTCCACCCATCCTCACACAACCCAATGAGAGTTCTAGCCTTCCACTCCCTCACAGTCCTATTGTCACTGCAAGCCCCTTGACAACCAATTGTATAAATACGGATCAATTCAATCAGTCTGACATTGATTACAAATAAACATTGTACTTTTACAAATTTTGCCATTTGGTGTTCATTTAGGTAAAGGTAAAGGTTTCCCTTGCTCGAAAGCCAGTCGAATCTGACTCTAGGGTTGTGGTGCTCATCTCCGTTTCCAAGCCGAAGAGCCAGCACTGTCCAAAGATGTTTCTGTGGTCATGTGGCCGGCATGACTAAATGCCAAGGTGCACGGAACGCTCTTACCTTCCCACCAAAGTGGTACCTATTTATCTACTTGCAATTTCTTGCTTTCGAACTGCTAGGTTGGCAGGAGCTGGAACCAGAGATGGGAGCTCACTCTGTCATGCGGCACTTGGGTCTTGAACTGCTGAACTACTGACCTACCAGCGTGCAGTTCAGCATCTTAACCACTTGAGCCACCCAGCTCCTGGTGTTAATTTAAGTCCATGTTATCAAGGTTATTTCATGCATATCCATTTTGCACCATCTTATGGAGCTGCGGTGGCTCAAGTGGTTAAGACGCTGAACTGCAGGCTGTGGAAGGTCAGTAGTTCAGCAGTTCGAGACCCAGGTGCCACATGATGGAGTGGGCTCCCATCTCTAGTTCCAGCTCCTGCCAACCTAGCAGTTCGAAAGCAAGAAATTGCAAGTAGATAAATAGGTACCACTTCGGTGGGAAGGTAACAGCGTTCCGTGCGCCTTGGTGTTTAGTCATGCCAGCCACATGACCACGGAAACGTCTTCAGACAGCACTGGCTCTTCGGCTTTGAAATGGAGATGAGCACCACAACCCTAGAGTCGGATTCGACTGGCTTTCAAGCAAGGGAACCTTTACCTTTTACTATGGAGGGTATAGTTCTCCTCCCTCTTTATTTACTTACCTGATCTGACTGCCATAGACCCTGAGAGAGAATAGATTTTATCTACTGTGCAGACACAAAAGTAATGACAAAGAAAATAAATGAAAACTCTGCCACCATAAGAAAATGAAACTCTACCATCATAGCCTCCAAATTGTTTGGTAGCTGTTTGAGTTGGTTAATAGTAAAGTTAACAGTTCTGAAGTTTGGCACACAAGTGATTGTGGCTGTTGAATCTAATATATTTACCTGCCAAACTATTTGCAGTAAAATACACAGCATCCCTACTGATCTTTACAATCTTCCTGTCCCAGAGCTGGTTCCTATTGGGTGAACTGCACACATATTCTTTCCTATATATATTACCTGTAATATACATCCTATGCAATGCTCCCTCTAAGCTGTGGAGTCTTGTGAGCAGAAATTCTACTCTGTGAGCTACTGGCATTAAAGTTGTGAACAAGCGATTTGGCTGCTGCATAAATTAGTTTGCTCTGGAGCCATCCTTCCTGCGCTAAGACAAAAATGTGTGAGCCAGAGGCTAGAAAACTATGAGCTAGCTCCCACTAAATCATCTTAAAGGGAACACGGATCCTATGCATGCTAATTGGCATGCATGCTTCCAAACTATGGGTTTCACTCTATCATATGAAAACCTGAATAGCCAAACCAACCAACATACACTCAGGTTTTTTTTTCTGGGGTTCTGGAACCTCTTCAACAAAATTCTTTTAAAAATGTTTAAAAGTCCATGAGTTTTCAGTATGCAGATTAAAAACTTCATTTCCCTCTTGAGAGTTCTGGCACCTCTTTTAAAAAAATAGCCGTGAACATGCTAATTAGGCCACATGCTCTCAACAGCTACTGGTGTGGTACAGTTGTTAGACTAAGATCTGGGAATCCTAGATTCAGATCTCCCTCTGCCATCAAGCTCACTGTGTGACTTTGGGTCGGTCACACAATCTCAGCCTAACCTACCCCACACAGTTGTTCAGATAATAAAATAGGAAATAAATAGGAATAAAATAAAAATATGCACCATTCCACTGTGGTTGGTCTTTGCAATTCTCTGTATTGACCAGTCATCTATGGCTAAGCTTTCTTGTGAGGAAATTCTTTTCACATGCAGATGAATGTGTAATGTCCCGAGGACCTAAGCAAATACCTGTATTTTAAATTCTAAATTCAGAGTTCTATAATTAATTAATACTGCATAGCAATTGTAGCAGTTTGAGAGGACATAGTACTCTTGTTGTTTAAATTCACCTTTCCTCATGCAAAGAGACTGGAAAGTATACTATTTTGATTACAAAAATATTTTCTTTTTGGACAAACCACCACTTTGTTTTGAATTTGCTACTCTATAAACCCGCTATAGCCAGCAGTGTTTGAGAAAGGCCAGGCTCTCCAATGCTATCTTTATTACATCTGACACTGGAGTGGCATTACTATTGTCAAGAGGATTACTTATCCTCTCTTTCTCAAATATTGAAATATTTCAATCGCTTAAATGTAGTTGTGTGACACCATGACACAGATTTACACCCACCTCTCGGCTGCTCAGCTGCAGTTTTTTTAATTGTGAGGAGCTATTTAATAATATATTTGTTTTGCTAAGATGTTAGCAGTCATCAGAAATTCCCCACAAAACACTTTTAGTAGGTCTTGTCAGGACTTCACAGTGGTGAGCAGCAGAAAACAATTCAGTTCCACTCACTGTACCATGATGGATTTGATGTGGAAGCTCACCAAGAGAATGGGAGGCTATTGTGTGTTAGATGGCTTAAAGTGGGAGAGAGATGATTCTAGAGAAATACAGTTCATTCTAGATAATAAGGACAAATAGTTGCTTCTGTCCAGTAAAAAATATTATTTACATTTTAAATATTGCATTTCAGACTTCACCTGGCATTTTAAGACAGAAGAAAGGATTCATTAAATAAATCAGGCAATATACTGGAGATATTTAAGAAAGATCTAAGAGTTGCTATCAAGTAGACAACACAATTTAAGTGTTTAGAAAATTGTCTAAGCACAAGAAGTGCCAAACAGCTGGAAGGTCACAACAACAAAAGCCAGCCTCCATGTGGGACTTGGAGATCCCCTGGAATTACAGCTCATTTCCAGTCCCCTTGGAGAGAATGGATGCTTTGGAGGGTGGAGGCTGTGGCATTGTGCCCCATTGAGGTCCCTGTCTTCCCCAGGCTCCACCCCTATGTCTCCAGGAGTATCCCAACCTGGATCTGGCAACCCTACCCCCCATCCCCCACCGGTGGTCAGAGGGGACCTAGCAACTCTGTCTTGGTGGGTCACACTTTGCTGACTTGATCTTCAGAGATTCTGGTTCATTTTTAGCAATTAGCAGTCATTACTAGTAGGTATGTACTGAACAATGGATATGGGGCATAAAAATTAAACATCCGGATTCAGTGTACAATAGTAATTGGACAATGCAAAGACAAAGCGTTAGGAGTAGATACAGCTTTGACATATGCATTACATTTCCATAAGGATTTAATGATATTGTTATGTTAATGTGCAAATGAATTCACCATTTCATGGCAGAAAATAATGTAAATCAAGAATCCAGCTCACTGATGTGGACGGTTGGGTTGGTCTAGTAGGGCAGAACTTTTAGGGTATTTTCTGTGGCTGTTAAACCATGAAAATATGTGACCTGTGTAGGAAGTCTTCCCACTCCCTTATTTCTGATGGGATAAAAAGATATTCAATGATTACGCCTTACTTTCCTAGTCTGGGAACGGGCTGGCAGATTTGATTAGTACCCCTGGGCTTCTTCTCCCAGCTCTATAGCTTTTCCAACCTAAAAGCGACTGACATATGTATCCATAAAATCTGTTTAGGATTGGGGTGTTGGGAAGCCCTGTGAATTCAATATTTATTGAACCAATTGGTGGAACAAAATTGATTTGTAGACTAGATGAACTGCATATTTTTATACATGCAGAAATAATGTAGGCCTGACTTTTGAAGGGAGAATGTTCCCTTAGTCCTCTGAGATGTAGGAAGTAATGTCATTAAATCCTAGAGAATGCTTGCAGGTTATGATCAGTACTTTCCGGCATCTGAGCCAGGCAAATGAAAAGGAAGATGGAATGCTTTTCTCAGTTTGGAAAGCCAGAAGTCTTCTGAGTGAACTCTAAGTAGATGCTAATTTGCTTGAAAGTAAAGTCTTGTGTACAGCTCCAACTCCCTGGAACAACTATGTAGCACATACACATGAGACAGCTTTGGGATCAACATAAACCTCATAAATCCCCTATGAAAAGGTAATAGGAACCAGACACATTTTAGTGCATGGAGTACAAATACTCTGGGTTATATAAGAGTTACGTCAGAGAGGCATAGATTTAGAGAGGAAAATACCTATTAGCTGATATTTGAGTTAAGCCCATGTGGACCACCACAAAGTTATTTCTTACATTACTGTAGGGTTTTGTAGGTCAATACTTAATCCAGTTTACTGCCCAATGTCTAGTTAAGAGGTTCCAAGTAATGGGAATTCTACCACATAATATACTGCATTATTCCCCTGTGGTAGCTTTAGGGCTATGTGGTTGGATAAGGTTTTGCCTTTTCCTGAGCCCTGACTGGAGAAATTTGGCAGCTTCTTGAAGGCACAGTTTTACACATGATTGGCAACCTTCTTATAATACATCCTATATTAGGATAAACTCTGGATTATATTTGAGTCAGCTCTCTTTGGTACATGACTGTGAGTAAAATTGATTATTGAATGGGAAGAACCAAGAAATGTACAGAGAGAGTGGGACAGATGTCAGGGCAACATGCCCATGTTTGTATTCAGGTTTCTTATTCTCTGTCAATGCCTTTGGCAAACACGACTTATTGCTCACAGCTATTTGGGACAAGAAAGGAGGGTGAATTCACATCATCTCCACTTTCATCTGCATAGTGAGCGCTCAGAGGTGACTTGACATTGATTTTCCGGTTATAAAAAATATGTGCAAACATATGCATACTTTGATGATTTTGCTTATTTTACACAACCAAGATATTTGTGGTTCCCCTAACAACAATATATGAAGAGCTAAATAAATTGTTCAATATAACTCGATGGCCTGTGATTTTCAGTTCCTTCAAAATTATTGCACAGAAAGAACTTTGGTTTCCATGGTTTAGGTGTACAACAGGTGAACAAATGTTAAGGAACTCATCCAATGCTGCTGGTGTCTATTTACATTAATGTACTGGTCCTGTCCTGACATGGTTAATGCTAAGTATAAGAAATATAAAGGATGAAACTGACTCAAAGTTTGCTATCTCAGCATATGTGGATTGTGGACTATACTGTATAAAACCTGAATCATATGCTACCCAATCAGTGTAGCTGATGCTTCCTTGCTGCTGCATCCCATATGTCCTGGAAGTTTATTGTTCTGCAGGCTGCATAATGTCACTGCCGTTTATTGCACAGCTTCTCCAGCCCCAGTGGGAGTGGCTGGAGTGGGACTGGCATGTGGCTTCTTGTGCTAATATTGGGGAAAGCTCAGTCCCAGCAGCAGCAGCAACAGCAGCATACTCAGTCAGAGGATCAATGGAGGCATCCAGCATATTTAGTAATAATATGCTATGGTCCTGTGAGATGAGTCAACATCTTTAAGGATTAATGGGAAAGGAATGGGCCTAGTTCTTTTTTGCAGGTGTCATTAATTAATTAAGGGGATCTGGCCTAGCTAGTGTTTTATCACTTCAAAGTTGAAGCCCTGCACTCCTCATGAGAACATCTCTTTAGAGTTGCAGGGCTCTTTTTGTAGCAGGAACTCCTTTGCCTATTAGGCGACACAACCCTAATGTAGTCAATCCTCCAAGAGCTTACAGTAGCGCCTGTAAGAAGAGCTCTGTAAACTCTTGGAGGATTGGCAGGGCCGGCTCACCCGCTAGGTGAACTAGGCATTTGCCTAGAGCGCCAAGCCCTGGATGGGGCGGTGGCAGGCCCTGGATGGGGTGCCGATCTCGCCCCCCCCGCCAAAAGCCTGAACGCGGTCTAGCTTCCGGGCAGCTGATGCGTCTCAGCTCAGGGCTGGAGCTTGGAGGGGTGGCGGCGGCTGAAGGCAGCGGGGCAGGCAAGAGAGGCGCGAGGGCTGGAAGGAAGGAAGAGGCAAACCAGCCAGTCAGCCAGCCAGCCAGCTGCTGAGGTGGCTCCACCCCTAGCCCTTAGCCCCAGCAGCAGAGCACCGCTGCTCGCCGCCCCCCCCAGGCTCAGCTGGGCAGAGGGAGGAGGGGAGGCCGGCGGCTTCCCTCGGAGGCAGGAGAAAACCCCCATGGCAACAAGTTTCAGCGGCAGGAGGGGAGGCCGCCCCCCCTAGTCTCAGCGGCAGAGCCATCGTCACCAGGAGGATGCGCCGCCCGCGCCGCCCCCCCGCTCAGCTGGGCAGAGGGAGGAGGGGAGGCTGGAGGAGCACGGAAGAAGTGACACGGCGGCTCCCCTCAGAGGCAGGAGAAAACCCCCATGGCAGCAAGTTTCAGCGGGGGGAGGGGAGGCTGCCCCCGCCCCGCCCCTAGTCCCAGCAGCAGAGCCACCATCGCCAGGAGGATGTGCCGCCGCCTACTGCCCCCCCGCTCGGCTGGGCAGAGGGAGGAGGGGAGGCCGGAGGAGTGCAGAAAAAGCGACACGGTGGCTCCCCTCGGAGGCAGGAGAAAACCCCCATGGCAGCAAGTTTCAGCGGCCTCCAAAGGCACCCGGCCACCTCGCCTTCGCCTGGGGGTGTGGCCCAGCTTCAGGGGATTCCAGCGCCGGGAGACGGCCGTACTTTAGAGGGAGGGGGAGAGAGAGAGAGAGGGAGGGGGAGGGTTGGCCGGTTGGCGCCTCAGAGCAGCACCCTCCCTCTCTCACACTCAGCGTCTCTCTCAGGCCGGAAAGGGAGGGCGCACAAGCGGCTGAAGAAGGGCTTTCTGGGGCACTCCGGGAGGTTGGCAACCCTGTAGTTGGGGGTGTGCGGGGGGCGCCAGAAGGTAGCCCTATCTAGGGCGAAAAAAAGCCTTGGGCCAGCCCTGAGGATTGGCTACATTAGGGGTGTGTCGCGTAATATGCAAAGGAGTCCTGCTACAAAAAGAGCCCAGGTTGGGAGGGAGGGGATACCTGGAGTGATGATGTAAGACTCTGGAATATTCTCCTGGAGGCCCATTTTGATTGGAGGTCACCATCACCTGACCTGATGGGTTAGAAACTATAATTGTAGTATTGCCCTAGAAGTGAGATTCCTGTCTGAGATTTCATGGGTAGGGCCAAATCAATGTTGGGGAGAATTGCTGCTATTGTAGATACGTTACACTGAGGCCTGCTCTTGGATGTAAGTTTGCACCTCTTGGCAACTTCTAAAAGTTTTAGGTAGTAATAGCTAGCTTTATTGTTTTGTCTTCTGTGTGTTTTGATATAATCTGTTGCCTATAGCCATATTGATTTAACTATTCAATAGATTATATAAAATATTTTTATAAAAACCTTGGTCTGACTACTTGTGTGCACACACTCATGGACTTCCCTGTGCAGCTCCTTGACAGACCCCATAATAGGTTAGCTAATGGGAGCAGTATTTTAGAATAGGGAATTGTCACCACTCATCCCTCTGAGCTCTTGCCCTGTCCTGTTGGTGTTGTTTCCTTCTTCTACTGCCTTTAAATCCCATACATGTGTTTAGTGTACTGAAGGTGAGACCTTTCCTTTAATGAGCATCTTTTAACAAAGGAAGCTGAAAATAAGACTCAGATGAATGATGATGGTACTGTACTGGGGCTAGATACAAGTTCTTAGTTTCTTAGTTCTTTATTAGTTACAATCATAGATCAGTCACGAACTAGATACAAGGCCGAAGGAAGAGGGAGGGAAAAAAAGAGGTCCCACTCATAATCTGATGTCTAAAGGTCCACTGAAAGCTAGAACCAGCATTGTATACTGAGAATATCCTGTTGAGACCACAGAGCCAACAAAGGTTGCCATTTGATATCTGAAGAAATAGTTCTCTAGAAGAACATAAGTTACAGCAGAAAACTTACTTTTCATAAAGTGTCCCAGAGCTGTTATTTAGGGTTTAAAGGTTAGACGCTGAATGTTTAGCAGAAACCAAGTAAGAGCTTTCTTATTGCCATCCTTATTCTTTAAGGATGCTCTGGATCCTTTGCAAGTGTATTTTGAACTATTTTTCTATTATTTTACACTCAGAAACTCAGGAAGTACATCTGTTGGAAGCTAGGGTCTCGTTAAATTGAAAGTTTGAGATATTTTGAGCTTGCTCTTACTTTATGTTTCAAGATCTGTATTATTCCACATTCCTTCACAAGGAAAAAGTCAGTGCCATAGTCATTGGACCCTCAATTACATTCTGATCTCCCCCCCCCCCATGAATTAAACAGACACCTGATTAATTTTGCCATTACAATCATGTTTTGTTCCTGTAAAGGGTTGTCATCAAGAACTGAGCTGCTATCCCCTGCTTTGCACCATCTCCTCTTCTCCCTGTACATTTAGTTTGTGGATAGTAGACTTGTTAACTTGGGTTTCAATATTTTCAGTTGTATTTGTCTCTCTGTGTGAATTTGAGTTCGCAACTGAATGAAGAAAGGAGGGTAAAAGGGGTGGTGGAAAGAGTCATCAAGTTGTAGCCGATTTATGGTGACCCCATAGGGTTTTCAAGGCCAGAGACAAACAGAGATGGTTTGCCATTGCCTGCCTCTGTGTAGCAACACTGGACTAGCTTGGTTGGCTTCTGAGATCTGACAAGATGAGGTCAGGCCAAAGTAAAAATACATTAAAAAATAAATATAAAGGGCCTTAGGCAACATGTGGTATTGCTGTTTGAACGTGTAGGATGTATTATAAAATGGGGGAACCAAAGAGTTGCTTTGCAGTGCTTTTCCTGCCATCTCTGCATCAATATTATCAAAACATTACTGCTCTGCTTTTGCTTATGTACTTCTACCAGGGGAAAGACAATGAGTAGGTACCTATATTCTTAGAGAGAAAAACAGGGACTGAGGAGAAGTGTTGCGGTTCTCCAGAGTGCAAAGCAACCTTAAGCCTCCCTCAGTGGGAGGCATGGAGTTATGTAGCTCATTAAACCTTAATAAAGCAAAGAGAAAAGCTGCTTCCAATTATCAGGAGGAAAATTAATGACATAAAAAGTACAGATGGGCAAAAGAATTATGCAATAAAAGGGGCTTTGCCAACATTAACAAGGCAGTGAGTAATATTTGCATGGTTCTACCTCGGCTTTGGTTTGAACCACACGGTGACTCGTCACATAAAATATATCCAAAATGGTGAATGAAAAATCCTTGATAATCCCACACAATTTTGTGTTCATGACCAAGAGCTGTCGGACTGAGAACCCTCTTTAAAAAGGACAAGAGAGCCTGGGCTCTATTGGCCTTAGTCTAGATTATCTTTATCATCATGATTATTTGCAATATATTTTGGAAAGCAGACCAAGGGATAAACTACAAAACCAAATTCCAAAATCACCACAGTAGCACTATATTAGGGCATATTTATTATTTTGAGTATTTGTTTAAAAGTTTTATTCTTTTCTGCTCAATCTGGGAATCCCAGGGTGGTAATGAAGGGCTATAATTATATGTTCTTCATGAAAATGATTATTTTCCATTTGCATCTCAGTCTTCCCGCAAGGAGTAGCATCTACTCTTGTACTCTTGGAAAATTTTGCAAGATCTGGGGATTTAGAATTATAGAATCACAAGTGGGGACCCACAACAAAATACTGCATCATGTGTTGTTGTTTGTTTTAAAAAATGCAATTACAACTTAAAGCAAAGGACAACACATGATGCCGAGGTAGAACCACTCTACCCCTTCTCTGATAATTTACCCCCTTTTTCCCCCTTTCTCCCATTCCCTTTATTTGTCAACCTACCCCCATTTTACTCCTTTCTCCCATCCCCCTTATCTGTCAGTCTATCCCCACCTCTTTTGCCCCACCCACCTTTTCTCCATCTGTCTACCCAGCCCTTGCTGCTCTCTCCACCTACCACCCAACCCTGGTACTTAACTCACCCCGCTTTTCCAACTTCCCCCCACCCCCATTGGCATTCCACTCACCCTCTACTGTTGCTGATCTTTCAACCTACCACTACCCTTGGCACTCCACTCCCACCCTTGGCACTCCACTCCCCCCCTTGGCATTCACTCAACCCCATCCTTGTTCTCTTCCCACCAGCTCCCACCCTTGGTACTACATTACACCCCCATGCACTTCTCATTGACCCCCCACCCCCTTGCTGCTCTCCCCACCTGCCTTCCAGTAGGCTGTTGTTTGGGGTGTGTGTGTGGAGGAAGTCACAGGAGGGGATGCTTGCAGGGGTTTCTTTCCCCCATCACTGCTAATTTCCCACATGGCTCAGTGGAGGGAGAGACTCGTGAGGGGAGAGACTTGCAGAGGGAAATCCTATATCCCCCCAAAGTGCAATCCCAGGTACAGCCGGTCTCCTGCTGTTGCTGCCAGGTGGGCATTATTTCCAATGGGCCTTCAAATCTCTCCCATTGTTTCCAATGGGCAATCCTGTCATTCCTTTTAGTACTTCCCTGTTGTTATTATTTTACTGTTGGGGAGGGTGTCTGTTGGGCGGGCTGGTTCTTTTTTCAGTTCTGGGCATCTCCAGCTGGAATTGGAAAGCTAATATGATACTAAGCTTTTTGGTTTCTGTAACCAGGGGGGCCCATAAAAACACTAGGAGGCCGGGCCCTCTGGGCCCCGCATTAGCTACGGGCCTGATCCAGGATCCCTGGCCAAAATGGCCTGGGTAAAATTGCTTCCTGACCCCAAAGTGGTGATTGGCATTTCCCTGGGCGTGTAAGAAAGGGCCACGAGAAGTAGGCACTGATGCAACCCTTCCTGCCCTCCCTCTCATGAACTGCCTAAGTTCACAGAATCAGCATTGTGGTCAGATGGCCATCTAGCCTCTGTTTAAAAACCTCCAAGAAGAAGAGCCCACCACCTCCTGAGGAAGCCTGCTCCACTGAGGAACTTCTCTAACTGTCAGGAAGTTCTTCCTAATGTTTAGCCAAAAACTTTTTTGTTTTATTTTCAACCCGTTGGTTGTGTTCTGACTTCTGGGGCAACAGAAAACAACTCCATACCATCCTGTATATGACAGTCCTTCAAGTACTTGAAGATGGTTATCATATCACCTCTCAGTCATCTCCTCTCTAAGCTAAACATACCTACCTCTTTCAACCTTTTCTCATAGGACTCATTCTCCTGACCCCTCACCATCTTCATTGCCCTCCTCTGGACATGTTCCAGCTTTCCTATATGCTTCTTAAATTGTGGTGCCCAAAACGGAACACAATACTCTAGGTGAGGTTTAACCAGAGCAGAGTAAAGCGATACCATCACTTCATGTGATCTGGACACTATACTTCTGTTGATACAGCCCAAAATCGCATTTGCCTTTTTAGCTACTGCATCACACTGCTGACTCATGTTCAGTTTACGATCTACTAAGACCCCTAGGTCCTTTTCACATATACTACCACGAAGACAAGTCTCCCCTATCCTATAATTATGATTTGATTTTTCCTCCCTAAATACATTTATCCCTGTTGAAATTAATTTTATTTGTTTTAGCCCAGTTTTCCAGCCTGTCAGGATACTGACTCTTTCTTCTAATATATTTGCTACCCCACCCAATTTAGTATTATCTGCAAATGTAATAAACATTTCCTCTATTCCTTCATCCAAATCATTTATTTATTTAAAATGAAATTTTATTAATTTTTATGATACATTAGGATATATACATACAAACCACTTTATAGATACATAAACACAAACTTAAGCATTATATTTAATAGTTTGATATTGTCTTGATACCTTAGATTGCATTGAAACTTAAATATTACAAAATGATACAGGTCATAGCTCTGTCTATTGAACATGCCTTAAATTTCCTTTAAAGGATAACAAACCCACAACTTCTGCTCTATATTTAAGATAAATTCTACTGGATTACTCTTTTACTTAAATGTTTATATTTGCTTGGTAATACGGTGAATTCTAGCTAAGTAGGCTTTAACCTTATTGCCCATATAGTAAGATTTTAAATTTAGCTTCCCTTATATTTTCCCAGTCAAATTTATCTATATCCATTTTGTCTAATACCGAATACCATTTATCCAATCATTGAAAAGCTCTTGTTCATTGTAATCTCTGTTCCTATACACAGAAAAATTTTCTAGCAAGAAAAAATCCCATACCTTGTGTATCCACTGACTAATAGTGGGAGGACTACTAGCTTTCCATTTTTGTCTTTTGGGGCCGGAGCGCGCTGGAGCACTGCTTCGGGAGCCCAGGCGCCGTAACAAATGGCAGTGGCAACAAGCCCTGCCCCCAGCTCCCCGCACTGTGCCCCCCTGCTGCCTTCCTGGGCTAGTGCTGGAGCGCTGTGGCCCATGGGAGGCCAGAAGAGCCCCCCCGCCACCTCCCCGGGTGTCATGCTTGTACCCGACCTGGCGCCCGGGAGCTCTGAAACTGAGGACTCCGTGCCTTTAACATCATCAGAAGCACGAGAGTCCTCACCAAACCTAAGTGCCGGGGAGGATGAATGCCAAACCCCAGGACAGTTTGCACTTGAAGCCAATAGGGCAATGCCTGGCCCCAGCAACACGCCACTTGATTCTCTGCCACCTGTTGATCCGTTTGTCAGATTTATAGGAAACTACACAGATTTAGTTTGGTTTACCTGTAAGCCTGCAATTTTTCCAAAGGCCTTTAAGGTACATTGGATTTTGGGTAAAGATGATTCTGGTTTTGAAATCATCGGCAAGAAGACTTACTTTAACTCCTTTTCTTCAATGTTTATGCCTTCAGTTTTAGGATTAATACATAGAGCACTGGCAAGGGGCTCCATAGCTAATGCAAATAATAAGGGTGACAATGAACATCTTTTTCTAGTGCCCCATTGGAATAGAATATCCTTTGATGTTGCTCCATTTGTCAAAAGCTTTGCTATAGGCTTAGAGTATATTGCATGGACCGCCCTTTGAAAGGCTTCACCAAAATGCATAGATTGCAAAAGAAGTTTAAGATACTTAATCTCAACAGTATCAAAAGCCTTTTCAATGTTGAGTGATAAAAGTAGGGGGATACTATCAGCATTAGTTTTACCATGATCAATGATGTTGAGTGTTTTATGTATATTGTCCGTAATATTCTGTGAAGGAATAAATCCAGTTTGGTCCATTTGGATATAATTCCGAATAATGTGCTTCATTCTTGCTGTGAGGATTGATGCAAAAAATTTGTAGTCTTAATGTAATAAGGATATCGGGTGGTATGACTTAGGGTCAGCTGCATCCTTATCTTTTTTGGGTAATAAAATAGCATTGGCTACTTTCCAAGTAGCTGGCATCACTCCTCTGTTTAAAACTGCGTTAAACATCTCCATCAAAGGTTGTGCTAAAATTGAAGAAAATGCTTTATAGTATTCTGCCAGAAAGCCATCTGGTCCTGGAGCCTTATTATTTTTCAAATTTTTAATGGCAGATTCTACTTCTTTGAGAATAATAGGTGCATCTAAATGGGCCTGGTGGTCTTCTGTAATACTTTGTAGCTCTGTTCTAGATTCCAAGTACATGCAAATGTCTGACTTGTTAGCTGCATGGATGTGTATAAAGTAGCACAAAAGGATTCCAGCACGGTTAGTATGTCTGTTGTTGAAGACTTTAAGTTTCCTTCTGTGTCTCGGATGTTGTTAACTTGCCTTTCGGCTTCTTGCTTTTTCAACTTCCATGATAGAATATGCAGTATCTTTGGACCCTTGTACGTACTGTCTTGTTTTAGATCAAAATTACTTCTGCGAATATCTGAAGCAGTGATTATTTTCAGCTGCTTGCATGCATGCGATAGTTTTCTATAAACTTTGGAGCTGCAGGGTTTTTTATGTTATATTTCTAGTTTCTGAATGTTGGGTGTTAATGCTAATCTCTTCCTGGGTTTTTCTTTTCTACGGGCTACGAGCAATGATATATATTTTCCATGTATAACTGCTTTAGAAGCATCCCACACTGTTTCAATAGGCACTCCACAGTGCTGGGTTTAATGGAAATATTCCTGGAGCTCATGTTTAATTTCACAGATTGGTTTTGATTCAGTCAATAAAAGTTTATTGAATGTCCAACTTGGTCTAGTTTTGTTTGTATTTTCCTTCTGGATGACGCAGTCAACTGGCGCATGATCTGACCATCGCTGGATTCTAATTGTAGAAGACTTAGTTTTATTAAGTAGCTCTCTTGAAATTAGTATATAATCCAATCTGGTATATATCTTGTATTTGGAAGAATAGTAAGTGTAGTCCCTTTCGGTGGTATGATAAAATCTCCATACGTCACAATCAGCAATTAGATCTTGCCATTGACTAGGTTTAATATCTGGTGATTTCCTTTTATTTCATGATGATTTTGGAGATGACATGTCTAGTTGTTTGTCTATTAAATAATTAAAATCGCCTCCCAGTATTATAGGACCCCTCTGAAACTGTTGTAATTTGGCAAAAGTGTCTCTTAAGAAGTTAAATTGCCCCTTATTCGGTGCATATATAGATGCAATAGTACTAGTGAAACCATTTAAAATACCACACAAAATATATATCATTCTGCATCCTTTTCGGGGGCTTCCTAATGAAATCTGGTGCTCAGGCTCCACTGGACTGTTTTGGATTGCTAGCTATTGGAGGGGGGAAAACGTGCAGATCTGTCCTCGCAGAGGAGGGAGAGCTTGTACTGGAATAAAACTTGGTCTTAAAGGTGCCACTGGACTGTTTTGGACCGGGGGTCTGCGGGGAGTTCTGCAACTTACCTGGCTGCTTCTTGTTCTGACTGGACTGCTGGGAGCAGGGGGTGGGGCTTGTTGCATGTGCCCACCCCCTGGGCTCTTTACTGCCGGAGCTCTGATCCTGTGCGCTCCTGCAGGAAATTAAAGCCATCTTAATAATGTGAATTGAGCTTCAACCGCTAATAGACATCGCTGTAATCAAATAGAATCATCAAAATCAAAATACATCTTGTACTCTAAAGAGCTATTAACATAGACTGCATCTTCCATATATCAATTTTGTAGAAAATCATCTACTGTTGGGTTTGTTTTCATTAAGATAGAGCTCTCATTCTGCACCAATTGTTTCATTTCCAACAAAAAGAATTTGTTTGCCTTTTTGTCTAATCTGCTTAAGACCTTTATTGGTTGCCATTCCTCTAAAACTCCCCCCACACCCTCTGCCTTTCCCCCACCCGCTCCCTTATAATAATACAACCTTCTAAGGTGAAATAGTGATAACTGTCCAACTACAAATAGAGTAAAGCCCCTTCCCTCATTGAAATCAACTATACAGTGGTCCTGGTGCATGTGGGAGATTACCACACGGAGCTCCCCTGGCTCCTCCATCAGGACAACCAAATTATAAAGTAAAACCAAAACAAAAAACCACCTCTACTAAAAGGAGTTCCATGACTGAGTCTAAAATCCCTCCCTCGTCCCCGTCATTGCAATTATTACTTACCAACCAGTTACAGAGAATTCACTGACATAGCATAAAAAAACACTAGTGACCTTGTCGATAGCTTATGAGGTCATGTTCAATCTTGTTGGTATCTTGTTCCATCTGTGGGGAGTTCCTGGAAAATCATGTTTCCACTTCTTTTGTTCGTTTATGCCTGGTTCTTGTGACACTTCCAACCCAATGGCTTTCAAAAGTTCAGTTCCAGATTCCATATCGTCAACTTGATAGTTGGTCCCTTGATGTCAAACCTGCATGTAGCCTTTCATTAGCCATCTATACTTTATTCCACCATCCTTCAAGCATTGGGTGATGGGCTTTAAAGTTCTTCGTATCTGCAAAGCATCAGATGGAACATTGGGAAAAATAAAGATATCTTCAGTATTGTGTTTGAAACGGCCTTTCACTTTAGCTTCATAGAGAATGCGGTTCTTTTTACGAATATCCAAGAATTCTGCCAGAATATCACGGCAGCCTCTCTGTCGATCCGGGGCAAGAGGACCCAGTCAATATGCCCTGATTTACCATTGGCACTACTCCGTCCTCGAATTGAATAACAGAGGCTAACCATGTTGAAATAAAAATCATCAAATCTTCTGTTCCTTCAGTTTTTTCTGCAAAGCCACAAAATTTAAGGAAACATTCTCTGGTTCTATGTTCTAATAGAAAGATCCTTTCTCGAGCCCAGGCTTCATTACTTTGCAGATGTCTTCTTGATTTGTAATTGATGCTTCAAGGACCATATCCACTGATTGGGAAACCTTTTGCATTGTAAGTTATAAAGTTTCTAGTTGTTCTGCCACTGGCTTTAGCAAGTCATTGATATTTTCTAGCATCTCAGTCTTAAACGAGCATAGAGTATCCTTTAAGTCCTGCTTCGTCAAAGTGGATTGTAGTGTCTGCAAAATCGTGTGCTCAGCACCTTTAGAATGGCCTTCCCTTGAAGCTTTGCCTGGTACCCACATTACCTTCTTTCAGGCACCAGGCCCAAACCCATCTTTTAACCCAGTCTTTTAATTGTATTTTTTCTTTTATCTGATTTTTAATGGTCCTCTTCTGTTTTATGGATAGAATCGGGCCAACCTTCCAATGAAATCAGAGCTTGGATTTTGGCTCTGAATATGAGACTTAATTTTCTCAGAGAATAACAGCCTACCGTTTTACATGAAGCATGATAACTTCTTTAGTGTGTGGAACCAAGCAATAGAAGAAAAACTGAATGTCATGCAGGGTTCATAAAATGCAATTGTTGCTCTAGGATGACCATTAACTTGTAAAACCATCAAGAAATTAATTATGAAGATAGATGCAAGTAGCACCATATGCAGAGTTAGGAGGGTTTGTTCTTCCCTTTATATGGGTATTCCCCCAAGCTTTACAATTCCAACAAATCTGTTCAATTTAACAGTCCCAGAGTATAGGTGAGCATTTATGCTTGCAAGACTGAATGCACTACCTGCTGCAGTTTCTGAAGGCTACATACGG
Source organism: Gekko japonicus (assembly GCF_001447785.1). NCBI lineage: Eukaryota > Metazoa > Chordata > Lepidosauria > Squamata > Gekkonidae > Gekko > Gekko japonicus. Next base: position 232,079 of record NW_015174292.1, read on the forward strand.
ACATACCTTTCTCAAATAGATAGTGTCTTTGGCTTGGGTGCTATCGACTCTGCAAGTCCCTGGTATAACAATCCTGCTGCAGTTTCTGAAGGCTACATACGGGCATACCTTTCTCAAATAGATAGTGTCTGTGGCTTGGGTGCTATCGAATCTGCAAGTCCCTGGTATAACAAGCGAGACAGAAATGGATTAAACCTTTGACATTACAGTGGACAGAATCTTCAGTAGATATTCTAGTTCCTAAACTATTAGCAGACTGAAGAGTAGAATTTTTTTTTCACTTTAGCTAAATTTTTAGTTCAGGCAATGAGAATTCAGGCAATTTACAAGAAAACAGCTGTTTTTGTAACTTAGGTATTACCCCTCTCCGTCCTGAATTCTTTCTTTCTTCCTCATATTCCCAGTCATGTCTGATAGAACCTACTTAAGAAGGAGTAGAGAAAAAGAGAGAGAGAGAGAGAGAGTTTATAATGGCTTGCATTTAATATTTTGGTGCTTTTGATTATAAGCTGCCATGAGTAGAACTCTGAAGAGGTGGCATAGAAATATCCTAAATAAATAAATCCAAAACCTGAAAAACCAAGCTTTTAAACTCATTTCATGTTTTTTGTTATTTTTAACAGTGTATTATTGCCATTCATACAACTTTTTGCCACAGTTCACATGTTGCTTCTTTGTCTGTTAGCCATAATCTCAACAGCTGGAATAGATAGCCATAATGATGCTTTCTTCTTTTTTATTTATTAGTATTTACACATTCACATTCCATAATAAAAGAAGCAAATCTGATTCATATCATCTTGTGATTGTGCACAATGTCTCAAAAGAACAGTCTTTACTGAGGCATGTGGAATTGGTGGATGTTGATTTGCACGGAAACCAGTGGGATTACTTGAGTAAATTCTCAACAATGGCAGTTGAAGGACATCCAATATAACCCACAAGAACAGTTAAAACTTTTTTTTTACTCAAGGTGCATGACCAAACCAGTTAAACATCATTATTGGTTTCAGTGACAGTGTCATACTTCAGCTTCTTCTGTTGTAATCAATGACAGTTAAAAGTGCTTAGTTTTATCTGTATTGTACTACCAGACTTTGATTTCTCCAGAGTAAACAGTTTACAGTATTATAATGAAAAGGGTATATTGTGGTGATTATGCTCATTCTGATGTGTACTGGACTTCAAATCTCAAAACATAGTGGCTGTTCTGAAAGAGAGAGAGAGGCTGTCATGACCCCAGAGGGGTCTTTGGGTTCCGCAGCCACCACCCTGGATTTATGGTCCCTTGGGAGGCCCAGGGTACCTTCCCAAGCCCCTTTTCAGCTGAGCAATACAGGCGTGATTGACCCAGGCAGAGAAAATAATTACACAAAAAGGGTTTATTAAAACAACAGTGGGGCAGGGAAAGCAAGACACGGCAAGGTGCTTAAAAAGGGGATAACAGTGTGAAAGGAAAAATAAACATAAACTAACGCAGCTACCTGTTACTCCTAACTGTTTTACTTCCAGGCCCCCAGCCTGCCTAGCACTCACGCTGATCCCAGTGTAGCTCCCTCTCTCCCAGACCAGCCTGTCCCCACAGTGGGACCAGGCCGCAGAGAGAGACCTGAAGAACACCCTGTTTCTCCTCAGTTAATGGCTAACCGACTCTCCTCACACACAGTTCAACAGTCTCCTCCCAGAAGCTGCCTCTCTGATTCTCCCAATGCCTTCTGGAAGTTGTAGGCCTAGCTGCCTCCTACTGCCATCCAGGCCTCTTAGGCTGGCTAGGCCGTGCTGGCACAGGCCAGATCGTGACAGAGGCCCACACAACTGTGAGAGGAGATTGATAATATGAGTAGTATGCTGTCTGCCTAAACTAAATACTCCACTTTCAATCCACTTTCAATGCACTTTCCAACTGGATTTTGGCAGTTCACACAGACTAAAAGTGGATTATTTAGCATGCATGACTGCAGCCTAAAATAAACAAACAAAAACAGCATTCATCATTCTTCCCCTACAGTTTCCCCCCACTCTTCTATTGAGCCCTGGCAGTGGGGACCCCCACCATTGGGGAGTGACAGGGCCATGGGAGGCAGGCAATTGGCAACCCTTGTACATACAGGGAGCATGTTTGTATGTTTGTATTTTTGTAAGTTATTTCATACAACCATTTAGCAACTGAGTGTTTGTGTTCCTGTCACATTCAGGTGCTGCTGCTCTGCCCAGGGTTTCCAGGATTCACAAATACATTAACAATAAGCACAATAGGTACAGAGGCAAGGTCTACAATCCAGTCTGGAATCAGAGTTTGCAGGTCTAGTTCAAGGGTCAGGGTAAGGAGGGTTGAGGGTTCAAGGGTCCAGTTCTGGGGCTGGGGAACAGGTGCAGGATGCAGGGTCTGGGTCCCAGGCTTTAGGAACAAGCACAGGTTACCAGCAACAACATACAAGGCAGCACATCAGGGTGGGGTTGCCAGAACCCTGGTCTGGGTGGGGTTTCCCCAGCTTCTGGAGGCTTTATTTGCCCCCGGCCGGTGGAGCTTCCCTGCCCACAAGAGTGACCACTCACCCAGCTACCTCTCACCCTCACCTCCTGCCTGATTTAAAGGGCTTCAGCTGATCAGTGGGGACCACATGGCCCACTGACCAGCTGGAGGGCCCTTTAAATCTAGCAGGAGGGAGGTAGAGGGGTGGTTGCAGGCCACATACTCAGCATGCAAGGGTCTTTTTGCAAGCCAAGCATGCGGCCCATGACCTCCCCTCTTCCTCCCTCCTACTAGATTTAAAGGGCCCTCCAGCTGGATGGCGGGTCATGTGGTCCCCACCAATCAGCTGAAGCCCTTTAAATTGGGCAGGACAGGCGGGAAAGGGGTTGCTAGGCAGGTGGTCACTCTTAGGGGCGGGGCTTGAGGACAGGGTTTGGGGGGTCATCCCCACCCTCCTCCAGAACACTCCCCAAATCCCCCCACTGGAGTAATGAGGGGACCTGGCAACCCTCGGTCAGGGCAGAGCTCTGTTTGCTAAGCAGGTCAGCTTCACAGAGGTGTGGCAAGCAAGGCTGCTTCCTCACCAAACCTTGCTTAGTGTATTCTTTTTTTCTGCCTCCTTTGCTGACTCATCCCCTGAGGTCCAGGTGTTGCTCTTTACAGCCGCATTCACCTTCCTGAAGGTGCAGGTCTTTACTGTTTCCCTATCAGCCTGTCAGTTCTGGGTTGCAGTCACACACACTGAATAATCCCCTTTCAAACCACTTTCAAATGCACTTTCCAATTGAAATCTGCCAGTTCACACAGTAAAATTCAGTTGGAAAGTGCACTGAAAGTGGATTGAAAGTGCATTATATAGTGTGTGTGACTGCAGCCCTGGTCTTGCAAGGACTCCACTTCAGGAATTAACTCTGGCCCCTGCCACACGGCAGGGAAAAGACGGGGCGAGGTGCAACTTTTAAAAGCCGCGCCAAAAAAGAAACGCCCCGGCGGGATCCCATGGATCCCGGTTGCCACGCTCCGAGGGGGCCGGGGATGCGACGGCGGCAAGATGCGCCGCCGATCCCACGGGGAGGATGAAGCGGCTCAACCGGATGAACCACCGAAAGTAGGTGGTTCATCTTTGAGGCGCTTCATCGGGGGAAGGGCCGGGTTGGAGGCGGGAGCGCGACGCCAGGCAGATGTTGCCGTGGGATCGCACCCGTCTGATGCGCCTCCAATCCGGCCCGCTCCCGGCCCAAACTGCCTTGTATGAACGGGGCCACTGATCGTTGCTGAGCAATCAGGTGAGCACATTGTCTTCTCTATAGAGCTGTCAAGAGCTTTCTCCTCCTTTTATGCTCTGCTGGTTCTGGAGAGGCCAGCAGAGATGGAGACACCAGCTGCTGTGGCTTCTCTTTTTTCTTCTGGAAGACTGAGCAGCCTGGCCATGACTGGAAAGCATTCTAACTTCCCAGTGCTTCCCCCATTGGGTCTGCTGTTGGAACCAGCTGCTTAGGTGAGAATTCTATCAGTGTGGGTCCCGATTCTTCTGATTCCTCTGAGGAGGAGGTGGCAGCTGGCTGGCCTATGACCCTTCCAATTCAAACAATCTGAGGCATTCAGCATAGTTTGGCATGTCGAATCCAGATTTAGGCACACCATTTAGATTTAAATTGAGACACTGCTCTCTGTAGTAGCAAAAGTGACCAGCCATACAGCGGTCATGTAAATTTGGTCCAATGGGAAGTGGATTGGCATGTGGGAGCTTCCGGACATGGTTTCTCACATCTTTAAGCCTGACTCTGTTTTCTCCAGTATACAATGGTCATGGATATTCCCCGCATTTTGTAATTTATGTAAATGTACTTTTTGAGGGAATGCAGACTGCATTAAATACATGCATGGCCTGGAAAATATTTGCTCTGGGTGATCAAGGAACAGTAAACATACTATATGAACAAAAAATATTTTAGTGAGATTGCTTTTCTCATGTTTGTAAAGACAGAATCTCTGGAGGGGTGGGATGTCACAGTATAAACATTTATATTGTACAATGGGAAATAATTTGCTTAGACATAAATTGTGGCAGATTTATTACTGTATGGAATGTTTTAATGAGAAGGGAGAATTCCACAATCACAGGATACAGTATGCATAAAAACGTTTGGTCTGTAAATACAGATGACCACCTTTTACTCCTAAATGTTTAGAACTTATCTATGAGATTGGAGAGGAATTTTAATGGCCAGAGATGGGAAAATTGCTCACTTGGTTACATTCTGAACCTGACGTCAATCTTACACAAAGAATGTTTCATATGTGCTACATTAAAGAGAGAAAGGGGGAAAGGTATAAATTTCTAAGCTGAAACAGCCAGCATAAATAAGCTTATATGAAGCTTGTCCACCATTCCTTGCTTCCACATATGGAGCAATACATATACTTCCATTCTTTGTTCCTTACCATAATTTCCAGTATATATATCAATTGGTTTGATAATTTACTAACTGGACCATTCAAGAACCTGACAGTGAAGCAGCCTGCAGGGCTCAAGTATCACTTCTTTACATCCACTACAAATGTGCAATTCAAGTCCCCTATCCCTGATCCCATTAATAAAACAGTCTCTTGAGCCATGAAATAAATAAAATTATATTTTATTTCATAACTGGACCATATAATGATATTGGGTATGCATCCCAGGCTGAATACCTTGTAACCCCAGGCCCCTGTAAAACCTACCTGTTCCTCTCACCTCATTTAGGTTCCAAAGATCTGATGCCAAGATGTGCTACACTCCTTAAAATTTAATTTGTTAGCTACCCTTGAAATCTGAACCTGTTCTTAGAGCAGGTGTTCAGCCATGTAACATCTTTTCTAATAAAGAAATCACTGAATACATGCAGAAAGTTATGGAGTAATCACAGCCAGGCTCAAAAATCTCTGATAAGCTTGCGAGATGTGCCTATCAAGCTTGAGACCCCAAACTTCTCCCTTTAAAAATTAGCCAGAGTACATGAACTGTTGTACCACTGCAATGCTACAAAACATATCAGCACCTATGTTGTTAAATTAATACAAGTGTTTCCAGAAGATAGTACCACTGGATAGGATTGGGAAGCTAAACTTAGAAACAAATGTCCATTGAATGTGCATTGGGTATGTGTTGAAGCAATCACAACAGCACTCAATTTTAGGGTTGCCAGTAAACTGGAGAAAAAAAAATGTCCTGCCTCTTTGACAGAGGCCTAATGGGACGTTATTTATCAGATGATATTTACCTCTGGGCCATGAAAAGCTTCAGCTGCCTATTGCTACCCCATGGCCATTGTTAAGGGGTCAAGGCATTTTTTCCTCCAGATCAGATACAGATCTACCCAGTCCATATTCTCACCATATAGATTTGATTGTGTAAACCAATGCCTTGTTCCATATTTCTCTCATGTTATTACCTTTAGTACCTGTGGGTCCAAATCTAGTCAATTTTGTGTCATTTACTTGTTCTAGTTGTGTAAAATACTTTGTCACTTTAATGCACAATATCCCAAATGACCACTCACTCATTAAACACAGACAGCTTTGAAGCTGATGTTATGAATGTGTTTCTTGGAAAACACAGATCACTGAAACTAGGTTAAACTTAAAACAAAACTAAACATCAAAAAATCCCCCAAGGACTCTTCATACTAATTTGCCTACCAGAGACCCCTGTCCCCAACACATTTCACAGGATCCTGGGATATATACTAGGGTGTAGTTTCAATTCACTCAAGGCACCTGCCATGCCTAGAATGCACCCAACAGTCATTACAGAAAGCTGAATATTGCGTCGAAGAAACAGACAAACTTCTTCTAATGAAGGAATCCCCGATAAGCTTCCAAAGAATCCTTGAACCCCTAGTAACATAGTTACTGCTATGTGATTGTCCGTCCGTCATCTGTCTGTCTGTCTGTCTGTCTGTCTGTCTGTCTGTCTGTCTGTCTATCTATCATCTATCTATCTATCTATCTATCATCTATCTATCTATCTATCTATCTATCTATCTATCTATCTATCTATCTATCATCTCCCTGCCCGCCCTGCCATGGCAGGCTAAGGGCAGCTTACATAAAATTCTGTATATAAATACAATTAAAACCAAGCATAAAACAACATAAAACAACATTCCTTAATAATCATCCTAAAGTGCTGGAACATGATCTAATAAAGTGTAAGACAAAGGTTTCAGTTAGCGGTACAACTTAAGGTGACAATGTAGTCGCGATGGTATTCTCACACCATCTAAAGGGATGATAGGAAACCTTTTCACCATCTGTGCTTCTGGGTAGAATTCTCAACACCCTGACCTGCAGTAATTTTGGTGGTGAACTCCCACTGTGGGTCCAAATCTAGTCAATTTTGTGTCATTTACTTGTTCTAGTTGTGTAAAATACTTTGTCACTTTAATGCACAAAAGGGATGATAGGAAACCTTTTCACCATCTGTGCTTCTGGGTAGAATTCTCAACACCCTGACCTGCAGTAATTTTGGTGGTGAACTCACACTTTTCATTATATCTCCAAGCAAACTTCTCCTCCTTAATTTCTGCATGTCAACCTTCTAACAAAGGTATTTACGGAGGGTTAATGAAGCAGGTTGCAAGCTTACTCATCAGAAATGTATTAAATAAAATATGATAAATACCAGCTATTAAAAATTATTAGATTTCCAGATATGTCCATAGGTTCAATAAAGTATTCTAGAGGTATGTTTGCAAACCCTGCAGAAGCCCAGCTTTTTAATTTTTTTGTCACTCCAAATGTGCGCCTTTAAATAACTCCCTATCCAGTTTAGTGATACTGTTTGCTGCCTTTTTAAGAGGCATTTTAAAGCCATTAAAACTTTGGGCGGCACAATGGGCTTGATGCCTTCTGTCTGTGCTGAGGTTCAAGCAGCTTTCCTAAGGAGCAGAAAACCCATTAGCCTTTTCACAACTTGCACTTGTGGTTTAATACTTTCAGTCTCCCCATGTGGTCTGGGAATGTTT
>NW_015174292.1:239612-269614 GCF_001447785.1 Gekko japonicus
ACGCCTCCCTCTACAATGCCAAGAGCTGTCCAAGTCCTGTGAAATAAGTAAATCATAATATTACTGCAGTTGGAAGCAGACTAAAAATTACCACATTGCTTACATGTTGGAGACTCTTAGGGAGGTGTTTTTTTTTGTTTTTTGTTTTTTAAAGAAAAGCACTCTTTGAATAAATACAGACAAATGAACTATTGGTATGGCTGAGAGTCGTTCAGTTTTCACACCTACCAGAAATTCATGAGGCAAACAAGTATAACTAAATGTTAGCATCTAAAGAAAATACAACAGCTGGCAAAGACTAGGACAGATTTAGGTTTTGGACTTGTAAAACTGGAAGGCAAGTACTGCAGAACTGATTTTTTTAAAAAACACAAAACCCTGAGGGTATTGTACACTGTACACACCTACTACACATTTGCTGTTTTTAGCAGGAAACTCTGTGACTGTTTGCTACAGTTGTAGATAACTAGGCAGCTGCTCATCCCATCCATACTAAGATAGAATGGCTAGTATAGGTTAGCACTCAACACTGCTGCTTGAAAATATGATTGCTGTCTTTCTAATGCGCAACTGTTAGCCATCAGGGTTGCCAGCTCTGGGTTGGGAAATACCAGGAGCTTTGGGGAGTGGAGTCTGGGGAGGGCAGAGTTTGGGAGGGGAGAGACCTCAGCAGGGTATAACGCCATAGAGTCTACCCTCCAAAGCAGCCATTTTCTCCAGGTGTACTGATCTTGGTCACTTGGAGATCAATTATAATAGTTGGAGATCTCCAGGTACCACCTGGAGGTTGGCAACCCCAAGTCAAATTCAACAGCTATAGCTTTCCCCAATGGCGTATCTCCATACAAGAGAAAAGCTGGATGATCACAGTATACACAGTAATGATAGTATACAGAGGAAACATTTAATTCCTGCATCTCCATGTTTGTACAGCTCTGCCTATTCATTAGCCTGTAAGCAGCCATGACAAGAAAAAGATGGCAACCGTCTTGTTCATAAAAAGCTTGTTCTGAAAACCACAAAAAGCTGGGATGTTCAAAATGTGGGTGGAACAGGTATTCAGCTGCAGCAGCTGGAAAAGCCCCACGAGGTTTCTGAAACAAGTCAGACAACCAATGCTTTTCTATGTAGAGATCAATACAAGCGCTGTTACAGAATATGAGTCTTTATTATGCTTGTGTGAATTAAGTAGTCTCTGTTGGGCACTTAACATTCATCTCAAGTTCCAGAAGATGTGCCCCCCCAAAAAAAAGTACACAGAGATGTAGGTTTTCATGAATGATTCTTATTAATAAACTGTGGCTGAATAAACTGAATATATCAGTGTAAAGAACGAAGTACGTGGTCATTTTTTTTTAAGTTGACTGATTTAAAAGTTTTTTCTTTAACACAGGAACAGGAATGAATTTATCCAAGTTTAGAAATGTGACATAAGGAGCAAAAAATAAATATGGAGTAGAATGTTGTATTTTACCATAAGCCTCTTCAGCAGAACCTGATGACGAAGGTTTGCAAAGGTGTGACTGCCTATAATTGCTGTAAGAAGCCCTGGTGTTTTCAGCAGCAAATGCATCAAGTGTGAAAGTAATACATGAGTGTAAAGGCTTCTTAGAACACATTTGTGGAAACAGATTGGCTGAGGTTTTCTAGACTTGTGTACATGTATAATATTTTGGCTCTTGCTGTGATTGCCTCAGAAAACACCGGTATAACACCTTTGTCTCCAGCAGCAGTTGTAATGTATAGTGGTGCCCTCAAATGGGCAAAGTTTATATTAAAATATGATATTTTTGTTGTGTGTATTAAGTGTCATCAAGTCACTTCCGACTGAAGGCAACCCTATGAATTAATGACCTCCAAAATGTCCTATCATTAACAGCCTTGCTCAAATCTTGCAAACTGAGGGCCATGGCTTCCTTGAGTCAATCCATCTCATGGTGGGTCTTCCTCTTTTTCTGTTGTCTTAAACTTTTCCTAGCATTATTGCCTTTTCCAGTGACTCTTGTCTTTTCATAATATGACCAAAGTATGGTGGCCTCAGTTCAGTCATTTTAGTTTTTAGAGAGATTTCTGACTTGACTGGGATTTTTTGATACTTAAATAGAAGAAAGTCGTGCTTCTATACTTTGCTTTCTGATCCTGAACAATATGCTAGCATCATATGGCATTACAAATCACATTTGTATCCCATCTTTCCTCCAAGGAGCTCAGGACAAATACATTGAATTACTGCCTTTTATTCTCCCAACAATGCTTGTATGGGAGATTAGGCTAAAATAGAATGACTGGGCCAAGGTTTGTTGCAAGGGTCAACAGCAGGGATCTGAACCCAATTCTCCCCTGTTCAAGTCAAGCACTCTATCCATTAAATTACACTAGCTTTTCACATTTATGACAGTACAGGAAGATGAATCAGTGTAATCTTAAACTCCAGTATAAACCCATGGAAATAAATGGGTCCGGATAGCAGAAACTTTGTGTAGGATTGCACTGAAGGTAATATAACATTAGTAAATTTGGGGACCATCCAAGTCCTTCACTGTAGCTTTATGACTGTTGGGAGCAACAGATGTAGAGATGGGTTTGATGATGTGGACCTGGTGGTCGAGTGAGATTTCTTAGAATGGGGGTATTGGTGTACTAAAGTCAAATAGTGTATTGCCCACCCCAACTAGAAAATGTGAATAGAACCAGCTGATAAGATATGAATAAATGTAACTTCTGAAATTCTTAATCAGACTAATAGTTTTATTTTTTTAGTGCTGTAGCCAACAGAAAATCAAAAACATCTATGGAGTGTGAACCATCCTCAAAAATTCAATTTTCAAGGAAGCTCAGTTCCTAACTTAAATGGAAGGAATATAATAATAATAATCATATGCTATTGTGTGTAATACAGCCAGGAGTTCCTAAGATTGCCTGGCAGTCTAACTCATTTTGCATTATGCACCACTAGGTGGTGAGCTAGACTTATTTTTGGGGCTGAGATAGCTCTGAGAGAGCTGTGACTGTCCCAAGGTCACCTGGCTGACTTCATGTGGAGGAGTGTGGAATCGAACCAGGTTCTCCAGGTTAGAGTCTGCAGCTTGCAACCACTACACCACACTGGCTCTCTAAACCAGGATATGTGTGAGGGACTGGGCTTTGGCTTGGCTGGCTGGCTGGCAGGGCCTGATGTATTTCAGTCAATAGGCAGGGGGTAATGCTGCCACTTTATAATACAGCTCTGCTCCTTTATTCTACCTTCTCACCTTGAAGAATGACAGTATGCGGTCACTTCAGGATGACCACCCATCCCTCCCCAAACTGCAAGCATTGTGTGACGAACTGTCTAGAACCACTGTGGTGCTTTTTTTTTTTTTTTTAAATCTACTTCATACTGTCAACTTTGGGGTGGCTTCTTAGCTTAAGTAGGTGTGGTCTAAGGAATGGCAGTGCCCCGGCTAGATTGCAGATTTAGTAGAGATTGCTGTTACTTAGGTTAGGGGAATAAATGGTGGTCATCTTGATGGTGACCACCAATGATGATGAAGGGAGTTCAGCCAGTCATGCCATGTATCTGGTGTTACAGGTGTGTGAAGGGGGCTCTAGGGTATCCAGCCTCCAGGTGGCACTTGGAGATCTCCTGCTATTGCAATTTATCTCCAGCGGACCAAGTTGAATCCCTTCAGAGAAAATGGCTCTTTTGGAGGGTGGATTCTATGGCATTATACCCTACTGAGGTCCATCCCTTCCTCAAACCCTGCCCTCCCCAGGCTCCATCCCTCAAATCTCCAGTTATTTCCCAACCCAAGGATGGCAACCAGTGTTCCCTCTAAGCTGAGTTAGTGTGAGCTAGTTCACAGTTTTTTAGCCTCCGGCTCACAACTTTATGTTGTGATGCTTTAAGTCCAGATGGCAGAGAAGCCAGTACCTCACAAAGTAGAATCTTTGCTCAGAAGACTCCACAGCTTAGAGGGAGCGTTGATGGCAACCCTAGCTCTCTAGGTGCTGGGTAGCATCAGGTGAATCCTAGCTGGTGTATGATGTGGGAGGAAGTAGGTGCGGCTTGGCACTTCTCAGCACAGGATTAGTGTGCAGATGATGAAAGATGAGGATTGGAAGAATTGGTTGAGCTGAATTTTTTTTTTTTAAATTAGATCCAGGCTGAGCTGACCCATATGCAAGCAGCTTGTGGGCTGCCCATTATATATTAACCTGCATTAATTGGATGGGAAGAATGCTAATATGATGACTAATCATATCCTGCAGTAACCTAGTACACCCCATTTTGCATCTTCATTGAGATTGTGATGGAAAGCATTCCTTGAACCTGATGGATGTGAACAACTCTCAGCAGGTGCATAAACCCTTTTAGGGTCAGATGCTCAAGTGCATAATGGTTATACTACAAGTTTTCTTGGGTGAGATAGATCCTCTAGATCCATTTTAATCTGGCTTCTGATCTAGTATTGACATTTTAAATGCTTTGGTCACTCTGTCTGACTCTCTATGCTGGGTGAGAGACAAACATATATAAATCTGCATCTATGGCTACCTAAGGTTTAGTGATGGTGTGAATCTGTGTCTCCTAACTGTATTGTCTAATAACTGATTAAGCATATGCATGGTCTCGATGGAATAGCATTCAAATGTCATGGGGGCCTTCATTTCTACTTGGGTGTCCATCTGCTTCTCTCTGAGTGCTTTCCCCCCTGTTGAACAATTTCAGTTCAGTACCTGCCATCCTGGAGGGTAAAAGCCAAATGCCTACAATGAACCTAAAACAACAAATTAATCAGCTTCTGATTTCTAACTTTCAAAGTTGCCCTAAGGCAAAGGAAATCTGATCTGCTGAAGATCGTGTTGCAATTAAAACAGGTCTGTATGAATCACCATCACAATCCATGTGCTAAGTAAGCATCTATACAATTAAGTTGTTTTAGCAGAAGAGGTTTTTGGGGGGACAACTCTATTGTACTGTGCACACATTATTAGGCTTACATTTAAGACCTTGCAGCAAACAATAGCTCATTAGTGGATTAGTAGTAATTACCAACAGCAGTCATTTTCCCCCAAGGTTTAATGGGCCAATTTGCTGCTGTAATTGTACTCCAGCATTGTGACTCTCAAGCCCAAAGGAGGTTTTGGAATCCACACCCTCAGCCATAGCCACTCATTGAAATGTCACAGATTCCAGAAAACTCTGTGTTATCAGACTGCTACGTCAAAGACTATCTTTGGCTTCTAGCAACAATTTGCAAATAAATTTGATATATAAATTTAAATATAACAGTACATACATTTATAGGACACACACTCATCAAATATTCTATGCATGTCTAAAAAAGTTCAGAAAAATCTCCTTCCACAAACCATAAGCTGATACACTGTGAAGATGGGGTAGGTGAATTCAACAAGGCGCATGAAATTAATGAACTGGATTTTCTGGTGGTGTGTGAAGTCTACAATTATGGGTGGGTGACTGAAGCTGTAAGGATATGGCATGTGATGGAAAATAGGACAATAAATGCATTGTGCGCAAAAAAATCAGATTTGTCACATAAAGCCATGCATTATGTACTGCTAGTGTTTTTTTAAATGTTTATGTTTGCAAAGTAGTTTCTTAACAGAATAAACAGAAATTAATTTGCTCAGTTCAGCACAAGGGTTGAAATCTATGAAATATTGTGTGTGCTTTTGGAGGGTATGAGCTAGTGCTTGTTAAAGTTGCAAAACCCACTTTCCCTTCTGATAGATTGTTAGGCAGTTCCCTTAGGTAATTTAAAAACTGGGTAGATCTGTAGTTACTAACATAACATGTGTGCCTTCGATATGTAATGTTTTGTATTTTAGTTGATATTATTTGAGCTGTAGTGAAGATCAAACTATTTTTGTGTGAATAGGATTAATAATAATAAATTAATAATAGTAATAATAATCATAGAAAAATCCACAAATACCATATTTTAAAAATGTGACTAATGCCTTGAGAATCTAGCTATAAATGGCAATTATTTACTTTAAAATTATGAATTAAAAGTGATTTCTCCTTGTATCAGTATACATACACAGCTAATATATGAGATAAATGTCAAATTTAAGATAATATTCATTCATTTGAAACTGATGGGAAAAAAATTTCTGGCAAATTACTAGTGACTTATAACATTTGAATATCCCCCCTTCTCTCTGTGTTTATGTGACACACAAACACACACAACTGTCTACAAAGTAAGACACCATTCATACAATAGTTTACTATGCATACATATGTTATAGTTCAACCCACAGCAATCCAAAATTGGCTATGGCAACACCACCGCCACCACCACCACCATCACCTATATTCTGCCCTTCTGGCCCTACAAGGGCCTCCAAGGCAGGTAACAAATTAAAACATACATAATAAACTCACATTTTAAAATCATTTAACCCCCAATACATCATTAAACAATTAAAAACAGCTAAAATAGATACAGAGACTTAACAAACAACTATTAAAATACTGGCCAGGAAGAACATAAGAACATAAGAGATGCCAATGTTGGATCAGCCAAAGGTCCATCCAGTCCAACACTCTGTGTCACACAGTGGCCAAAAATACCAGGTGCCATCAGGAGGTCCAGCAGTGGGGCCAGGATATTAGGAGCCCTCCCACTGTTGACCCCCCCAAGCACCAAGAAGACAGATCATTACTTGCCCCAGAGCCCCTATCTATACCTTGTGGCTAATAGCCACTGATGGACCTCTGCTCCATATCTATATATCTAATAGCGAAAGGTGCCCCCTGTGTACGGATACCTAAATCCGCGCTTCGGGGGCACCTGGGGGGGAGGGAGACATTCGTGCACACTTGGGGCAGTCCCCAGGTGTGCACAAAAATAGGAAACCTTTAAAAAACTATCGGGGGGATACTAAAATCCCCCCAAAACTAAAAGAGTGTTCCCTGCGCATGCTCCGGGAACGCTCTTGGAACAGCTTCGCTTCAGTGCGGGGGGAGGGGAGAGAGAGACTGGCGAAAGCTGCAGGCCTCACTTCGGAGGCGAAGAGACTGCCGAGGTTCCTTGGAGCCTCCCTGGCTGGTTTCCTGCTCCTAATGCATTTGAAGAAAGTTTTATTGTTAGTCTTTATGTTTTTTGCTATATGCTCCTCATATTCCCTTTTTGCCTGCCTGACCACAGAATTCCATTTTATTTGCCATAGCCTGTGTTCCGTTTTATCAGCTTCACTATGACTAGCTTTCCACTGCTTAAAGGAATCCTTTTTACCTTTTACAGCTTCCATTACTTTGTTTGAAGAAGGCATCACTGAGGGAATGCCAAATGAAACAAAAAAGTCTTCACCCATTGGTGGAAGATGGCAACAGAAGGGGATACATGAATCTCCTTGGGAAGAGGATTCCAGATCTTTAGTGTCATGACTAAGAAGGCCCTCTCCTTGGGTTGCTTGCCACCCAGATTATCTCAGTAGGTGGGGCCACCTGAAGCAGGGCTTCCCAAGATGACCATACTGATTTGGTGCATTCATATGGGAGTAGGCAGTCCTTCAGATATGTTGGTCCCATATTTAAAAGTCAACACCAACTCCTTGCTGTGCCTGGAAGCAAATTGGGAGGTAGTGTAGCTGGACCAAGACTGGAGTGATATGGTCCCTATGATCTGCTCCAGTCAACATCCTGGCTGCAGCATTCTATACCAACTGAAGTTTCCAAAAGTATCCCAAACAATTGGACAACTGGCACCCTCTGACCCTGTCACTGCTAACACAAAATACAAGTTGGAACAGATGCAAGAGATCTTATCTGTAAAGTGATGAACAAAATGGTAGCAACAGACCACCAAACAGTCTGCCCCCTCCTGCAGATCAGATCCCAAAGGGTCTCTAATCACCTGGAACAGCTTCTCTGGCCTACACTGTGCAGATGCAATGGTGGTAAAAAAGTGTTGTTTCTTTGCTGCCATCACTGGCTGGGAATATACTTTTACCCATCCTGAGTCTTCTTCCACTGTTGCTCTTGCCTTCTTCTTGTCTTTTCAAAATTTGTTGTAATTTTCAAGAAATTTTCTTTGGTCAACAACTGTTTTTTGTGTTCATGAATATTGCAACACGATACATGACCTACAAAGTCCCCCCCCCATTTCCCTGTCTCATACTCAAAAATAATGAATTTAACTGTAGAAGTTCAGTGGCTGTTCAGTGGCTGTTTCTGCTTCCTTGTTCTCTTTTAAGACAATCACCTTTCTGAATGGGGAGTCATCCCCCGTTTTCCAATAAAGGCATACACCTTATGTTGTCACATATTGACAATACATTATACTGATAATATGCCTTTCATTGGATTTACATTTGCAATGAATTTGTCAAGTCCTTCTCTCCCCCCCCCCTTAATGTTGTTCTCAGGAACAGGCAAACATGTCATCTTCAGAGATGAATTTTCCAAGTTCAAGGAAAAGGAAAAATGGTCAAGCATTATGTACTCCTGCCTGTACTCTCAAAATCCTTCCCCATCCTGCTGACCTCAGCCTAGCTAGGGCAAGCCAGAATGGAGCTGGGTCGAGCAAAGAACCTATAGCCTTCTAAACTGCACTCAGGTTGAATACTGATCATTAATCAACATAAAAAGTTCTAATTACTATTTATACTTACATATTATTATGTCATTATATTTCCTCTGAAAGCAATAATATATGGATTTAATATAACCTTCAATTAGAAAGAATTATGACAATGTCACATTACATGATGTGGTTACACATTGTAGTATTATGTTAGTCACAAGCAATGATGCATGTAGAGAAAGTTCTCATAACATCTCATTACATTTCTTTAGTGGTAACAAACTCTAGGAAGTCAATAAAGTTAAAAGATACATGTTTGTCTTTTAATTTTTGTGATTTTTGAGACTAATGTAACAAGTTCAGCAAATTTATAAATGTTATTGATATAAGTTCATCTGATTTCATTAAGATTGCTGGGGAAAAGCTCAATAACCTCAGATATGCAGACGATACCATTCTAATGGCAGAAAGTGAAGAGGACCTAAAGAGCCTCTTGCTCAGAGTAAAAGAGGAGAGCGCAAAAGTGGGCTTGAAGCTCAACATAAAAAAAACTAAGATCATGGCATCCGGCCCCATCACTCCTTGGCAAATAGAAGGGGAAGTCGTGGAAGTAGTGACAGACTTCACGTTCCTGGGATCCCAGATCACCGCAGACTGTGACAGCAGCCATGAAATTAAAAGACACCTGCTCCTTGGGAGGAAAGCGATAGTGAACCTAAACAGTATGATAAAAAGTAGAGACATCACCCTGCCAACAAAAGTCCACATGGTCAAAGCAATGGTATTCCCAGTAGTCATGTATGGCTGCGAGAGTTGGACTATAAGGAAGGCCAAGCACCGAAAAATAGATTATTTTGAACTATGCTGCTGGAGAAGACTCTTGAGAGTCCCTTGGACTGCAAGAAGATCAAATCAGTCAATCCTAAAAGAAATCAACCCTGACTGTTCCCTGGAAGGCCAGATAATGAAACTGAAGCTCAAATACTTTGGCCACCAAATGAGAAGGGAGCACTCACTGGAGAAGACCCTGATGCTGGGAAAGATTGAAGGTCAAAGAAGACAGGGACAGCAAAGGATGAGATGGTTAGACAGTGTCATAGATGCAATGACCATGAAATTGAGCCAACTTCAGAGGACGGCTGGAGACAGGAAGGCCTGGCGTGATCTTGTCCATGGGGTCGCGAAGAGTCGGACTCGACTGTGCGACTGAACAACAAAATTTCATTAGCAAAATTTCTTCTCAGTTTACTAAACCAGAAAATGAGAATATCAATATACTATATGGCCATTAACCTATCATCTATTTTCATTGAGAGGTCTAACTGAAGATTACAAGAGGTGTTAGAAAACTCATCTTGCATGTCACATCCATGTTTTTTTTTCTTATGGGTAAAATAAGCATACTCTCACATAGCATTTTAGTTTTCTAAAATGACTTCCCTTTGTTGCCTTCTGAACATATCTGTGGACTCTGGGAATGCTTCAGATAGGATCCTGATGATCAGCTGATTGAGAAATTTCTTGGCTATAAATGCCCAGGCTCTCCATCTTAGTAGGTCTTGCCCAAGTGGGCTTATGTGGGCAACTATCCATCTAGGCTCATACATGCCAGCCTGGCCTGGCCAGTTCCTGTATCCCAGTTTTTGCTCCCCCTAGTCTCTTGTGTTGCAGCATTTGGTGGCTGGTAATCAGTGGCAACTGAAAGTGATTTGTGGCCTGAGTCAGCACCTCTGCATGTCACCAATGCTGTGAGCATCACTGCTCCTGCCCAGGAGCTGGAGTAAACAAACTTCCTCCTTTGCTTCTCCTGCTTTCTATCAGAATAATCAAAATCCATGCATGCCTAGTAGTGCTTCTTGAACTCTCATGTGATTACTTCCTCTTCCAAGAGTTTGGCCACCATTTTTCTTGACCTATAAACAGGCAACCAGAAGTGGTGACCAAACTCTTGTGTGAAGAAGGAACTCATGAAATTGGAAACTAGTTTTCAAAGACGCCTGATAGAGGGAGTGTTTAATGGATCACTCAAAGACAACAGAGACCTATGCTTCCTTAACTCAGGCTTTATTAAAAGCAACCGTGGAACAAACTGGCAACAACGGCTCCCATAGTTTTCTGACCAGAAGCTTCATTTCTATTTTTTTACTGCAGCTCCCACCTGTTATCAATGTACCAGGGAATCTCTCACAACCAGCTAATTCTGTCCTTGGGCTGTGACCACCATTTTAATGTATATTATTGTGTTTTAAATTTTTCATTATATTTATTGTATTGTTGAAATATTGCTTCCCACACTGAGCCTGCACACAGGATGGGCGGGCTATAAATACGAAAAATAAAATAAAATAAATACTGGTCCAGATAACTATTCTAAAAGGGAGCAGGTAAGCAGGTTTATGTCCTCCAGGTTGTCCAGTGGGAGCAGCAGTAGGCTTGCCAACCTTCAAGTGGTACCTGGAGATCTCCCACTATTACAGCTTATCTCCAGATGACCAAAATCAGTTCCCCTGGAGAAAATGTTTGCTTTGAAGGGTAGACTCTATGGCATTACACCCTGCTGAGGTCCCTCCCTGCCCCCAAACCCTGCCCTTCCCAGGTTCCACCTCAAAAATCTCCAGGTTTTTCCCCAACCCAGAGCTGACAACACTAAGCAACTGGTAGACCTCTGACTTACCAGTGTAGGTGGCCCGGCTAGTAATGATGTTTCTCTTTCAAGTGACTTGTATATGCTCATTTCAAGAAGTACACGTGGCTCTGTTCTTATTTTTCTGTGCATCTCTAGTAGGGTTGATAGGCCATGCCTGGCAACTGGTGGGAGTGATGTATGGTAGTTCTAGATATATCCAGGTTTTCCCTGGAGGTGACATAGTGATGCAGCCAACACTGCTGCTTTAAAAAAAAATTCTCCCTCTCCCGGGCAAGTAGGTCTTCCAGCATGGATCTGGCAGCCCCAATCTCTGTACATACTATGTATATGCTCTACTTATGTGTGACTCCAGAAAGTGTCTTAACATAATCACAAGGAACTGGATTGGGCCTGGTTCAGATAAACCAGTAAGTAGAAAGTAGAAAGTGAGATATCCTGCTTAATGCCTATACGGAGATACAGTGTTTGCATGAGAGGTCTAGCTAGTAAATTCCACGGCGCACTGTATAAGAGACTATCCTTGTGGAATTTTATATGCATAGACTGTATGCAAATGTTATACCCACATGTGAACTTGCTAGACACTTTGAGGTGGGACAGATGCTGTTGCTGGGTGGGAAGGGAAGGAAGGCATGCTTTCCTTACTCATCATGCTCAGCTACTTGCAGAGAAATTTCTTCAAATGGCTCAATTTAGTGTTAGTATATATAGATACAGTTATTGAAGCATGTATTAGCTTTTCAGAGACTGTAATAGTATATAGTTCCATGAATTCCAGAGGTATATTTAGGAATGTGAGGTCTGAGGAGGTGAGTTCATTAGTCTAAAAAAAGGTATTTTTTTAATGGAAAATCCCATATATCCATAATTTTAATCCTGTTAGTGAACCAAGTAAGATGATATTGACGGCTATGTTTTCATTTTCAGTCATCTCCATCATTCTAGAGTAGCCTATCGTTTTTCCCCTTTAAAGAGAGGATTTTTTTTAATGGCCCAGTGTTGCATGTGAGTTAAGTGCTGTTGCTTCAGACTACTGTCAAATCTGGTAATTTGAAGTAATTACCACTGTCAGGTTTGTGAAAGAGACTGTGTGTGTGAGAGAGAGAGAGAGTGAGAGAGTGAGAGAGAGAGGTCTTTAAAAGTGTTAGAAAATAATCTTGGCAAACACACAAAATCAAGTTGGGTTACATTATTTTCATATTTAATTATTAGCTGCCATTGTATTCTAGTTTACATGTCTGTACAGTTCAAGTTAACCAAATTTGATTCACATTTTAGAGGAGGCAGAAAATAGAGTTCATTGAGTGATGTCAGACTTCTCAGGCTTCTCATTCCAATTTATAATGGCTTCAGGAACAGATGCAATGAGAATTGCACATTATGCCAAAAAAAGAAACCCTAATAAAACAATGATGGCTACTAGCTATAAAGTGCACAAAGAAACACCAGTAAAATAATGAAGACCAGTAATTTTTAAAAAGGAAACAAAACCTGAGATCAGAAAATTGCATTGAGATGCCAGATATCTCTAATTTCTCAATTTTGTTGAAAATTCCTTGCTTTATACAAAATTACTACATTACCTTTTCCCTGTTTGATATTTTCTGCATTGCTTTTTACCGTTTCCATTTATTATTTTATTATTTGTAGGCAGCTGTGCTTGCCATGGCCTTTGGCTTAGTGGGAATCGTTTTAATCCACGCCATGAGATAATCTCCATTCACAATGGAAAAGCACAGTGCCTCCCACAGCTCTTGGGAAAGCTAAGAGCTTTCATTCACATGCCTGTACATTGTCATGGGTCAGAAACATTAATAGGGACTGTAGAAATATTTTGGCTTGTTTTTGACTGGTGTTTGTTTCTTGGCAGATCTGACATACCCATCTATATAGGCAAGTTTTTCTGGCTGGAACACTGGAGTGAGGAATCTCATTAGGTTTCTGCAATCCAAAGATGTCCTGTTAGCAGTGATCATCATAATACCGATCCCCATATCTTAAAATGACATTGGCACTAAGAAATGTATGACAGTTGTCATCTCCTTCAATCACGAACTGTGACTAATTAACACTGCATTGTAGAAGATGATACTCTTTGGCAAAGGAACAATGAGCCTATTATTGTTGGATAGCTTTCCTTACTATTTTCACAGGTGGGTGGATTTCCTAAAAATTGCATCAAGATAAGACAGTGATATTTGTTGATTTGGACAGGCAGGTAAGCCAGTAGTGTGGAGTGCTTTAGACAAAAGACAGTTGGGTGTTTATTATGTTACAGGTGGGTAGCCATGTCGGTCTCCAGTAGTGCTTTAAAGACCAAGAAGATTTCCAGGGTCTAAGCTTCCAAGAGTCAAAGCTAACCCTTCATCTGATGAAGGTGCTACTGGACTAGAATCTCACTTAATATATGTGTGCATGTGCTGAACATTTTTCTTTTGAGAATAGATATTTTAAAGGTGCAGTTGTGGGGTGCTGATGTTTACCCAGGGAATTTGGTCAAACGACTCATAAATAGTGAGTGAAGCCCAATGAAAACAGTTATGCATCTCAGTCCTGCCCAGTTCCCCTTCCCTAAACCATTTCATTATAAGAAAGCAGTTCTTATTCTCCACTCATTCATTTGCTTTATTTTTATCCCACCTTTCTCTTCATTTGGGACCCAAAATGGCTGACACCATTCTCCTCTCCTCCATTTTTCCCTGCCAACAATCCTGTGAAGTAGGTTAGGCTGACAATGTGTGACTGGCCCAAGGGCACATAGCATGCTTCTATGGTAGAGTAGGGGTTTGAATCTGGGTTTCTGTATCTTGAAGCAGAGAGAGCCAGTTCAAGTTCTCTCTCCTTTGCATTCAATCTCTCACTGACACTCAGTGCATAAATCATGATTTCTAGAGACTAGATGAACAAATTATTTGAAGCCCTTCCTTCCTTCCTTCCTTCCTTCCTTCCTTCCTTCCTAGAAATAAACATGTTCAGTACGTTTCATTGGGAAGAAACAGTTATTATTTTGGTTCTTTTTGATGACCTGAAGCTTTCCAAAGCAATAAATAGATAAATCAATATATATTTTTTAAACATCAAAATTTACTTTTCTTAAAAATCAGAATCAGTGTTGATGTTAGTAATTATAGCAGTTCAACTGTGTTATGGTATTTTACAATTTAGTCATAACTATCACTGCTCATTGTGAACCAACAAAAATTTCCTCTCATTACAAGTATGTATAGAAGGAGGTTACTGAATCAAATAGTAATAGTAGCAATATGTATACAGCACTTTGGGTGAACAATCCTAAACAGGTTTACTTGCAAATAGGCTTATTACCAGGGGGAAGTGTTCTTAAGACGGTAGCTTGAGTGTTCAGAACACTTCATTTGTAGTAATAATACTTAAAGGAATCACTAAAGGAAGTTAGATTTGCAAATGGCTAGGGTGGGGCTATGCTAAGGCCACTTGCTCAGTTCATGGCTGAGGTGAGATCTGAACTGCAAAGTTCCTTCATGACTAAAGAGCCAGCCTTCTGCTCTCATGAGGAATATAATTATATAAGATTAAACATCTGCTGCTGTAAGATGTTGCTTGACAAATATTTAGTCCTTTTTTAAAAAACCCTCTCCTTAGCTACCTATGTAAATTGAAGCCCAGAGCTTGTTGAAGGAAAATGCAATTGCCTTTCTCAACATGTAACAATAAATGCACAGATAAAATGAATGTGAGATAAATGGAGAAGGGGGAGGCAAAACACTATCCTTTAAGGAGCATTAATAGAAATGTATTGGTTGTGTTTAAAAGAAACATGTTTATTTAAAACTGTGGCTGGCTTCTTGTATGTGCTTTTCCACCTGTGTTGTTCAGAGTGTCCACAATGCTAAAGGCAGGTTTTTCTGGAGATACAAAGAGCTTTAGGAAGATGGCAGCAGGAAAACCGCACTGTGAGCATAACTTCTCTCCTGTTTCTCTGGATCCAAGCCCTTGAATTTGCATCGCTGAAACCACCAGAAACAGAGGCTTTGAAACACATTTCCAAGCAACATGCCATAGCTTTGTTTATATAAAAATAATAGGAAATTTTTATTTTATTTAGTCATGGGGGACTTGTAATGCAAAATGGTTATGCGCACATTAAGCTTCCATGCACATAATATGCTGTCCATTAACTTCAGTGTCAAGGGAAATTCATGTGCACATATTACCTGGAATCAGTGGGAAATCCTGTTTGCACTAGAGTTCCATGTATGTATTACTGGGTAAACGGAACCTTGGGCTGAGGACATTCAATGTTAATTTTTATTAAGGAAGAAAAAATATTGTAACAGAAGATAAAGCTAAATGCTAGAACAGCAGCTATGCACTCAGCTGCTGTTGAAACAGCAATAAAAGTCCAATGACTTACAGAATAATCTTACTGTGCATAGGAGAAGACTGCTACAAGTAATTCTGTATACTATCTTTTCACAAGCCTTGGGGTTGTATTCAAGTCAGTCATGGATCTTACACCATTGATGGATACAAAAGTGTTAGAAAATCAGAACAAGCTCTTTTCCTAAACCCCTTCTACTGAAGTAAGCACTAATAATCAACTTTAAGGTTGGGTGTCATCAATATGCTGATGCCACCCGGCCCTGTATTTCTTTATCTAAATCTCCTGGTGATGTTTTGAGCTGCTGCATTACTGCTGTGGTTAAATGTAGGGTTCCCATTCCCAAGGTCCAGGTGGGGAATTCCCCGGTTTGGGGTGCTTCTGCCTACCACTGGTCAGGTGGACGGCAGGTGAAACCCTGCCCCCAAACAGTGATGTCACCAGGTGATGTCCCCGACGTGATCTCACGTGGCAACACTCAAGTTTTTGGGCAAAACTCTAGGGTTTGAGGGCAATTTTCGCATATAGTTTTGTCCTCAACCAGAGCGTCACTGTGTGGCATCCCCAATGTGACAATGTCACTTCCGTGTGATGTCATCATGTCAAGGAGCCCTGCCCCACTCCCAAAAGGCTCCATCCCAGAAGGCTCGATGAGACCTGGCAACTCTAGTTAAATGGCTAATAGTGAACAAGTTGAAAGTGAATACTAACAAGACAAAGTTAATGCTGGTTTGGAAAGCTGATGTCCTGAAGAACATTGTGCTTCCCACTTTTGATGGAGGTCAGCTTACCCTTGCTAATTCTGTTAAGAGCCTTGGGGCTATTCTGGGCCTAGGATTGTTGCTAGAGGAGCAAGTTGTTAGAGAAGCAAGTTACTTCAATGGTAAAAGATGCTTTCTACCATCTTCACTGAACCCAAAAGATGGCCTCCTCACTTGACTTGGCTGAACTGGCTACATGGACCCATGCTGTAGTGACCTCAAGACTAGACTATTGTAATGCATTCTACACAAGTCTGCCCTTGAAGTCAGCTGGAAACTCCAGCTGACACTCCAGCGGGCTGCAGCTCCGTTACTATTGAGAGTAGAGTTGCCATCTGTAGGTTGGGAACTTCCTAGAGATTTGGAGCCTGGGGAGGGTGGGGCTTGTGAAGGGCAAGGCCCTTAGCAGCCATTTTCTCCAAGGGAATGGATCTCTGTAGTCTGAAGATAAGTTGTAATTCCAGGAGATCTCCAGGGACCACCTGGAAGCTGGAAACCCCAACTGAGAACTAGACAAAGTATGCATATTACACCCATTCTGCAATCACTCAGTTGGCTACCTCCACTGGCTACCTATCATTTACCAGGTTTTATTCAAGGTATTGGTTATTGCCTACATCTGTAGGACCACTTCTCCTGCGATGCTCCACTGCATTGGCTTTATTCATCTGAGCAAAGTCTTCTGGAGTGCCACCATGCAAATTAAAAGCTGCCCACACATGTGCACTCTCTGTTGTGGCTCCCACCTTGTGGAATGACCTGCCTGAAGATGTCAGGAAGCCTCCCACACTTCTGTTACTATGCAGGGCTTTTAAAACAGAATTGTTCAGGAGGACATTTTTATAAAGGGAATGAACCTGTATTATAGTGGAGTGGTTCAGGAGGATACTTTTTATAACAGGTCTGCAGTCTATTCCAGTGGTTCCCAACCTTTGTGAGTATGATGATCCCTTTTTAAGGTCAAAAAATTTCATGGGCCCCCTCCCATATGAGAGTAGTTGTACCGTTAGGATCTGTTGATTGAGAAACTACATAATGACAAAAACCTACTATGAATTTAGTAATTCTTTTAAATGGATTTGTATTTTATAAATCACAACAGTATAGGGATGCCAGACCCACCAGTGTGGGTGGGATTTCCCTGGTTTCAGGTGCTCCTCTTCATCCCCAATTACCCCTCCAAACAGGCAAGAAGCTGGAAAGAAATGCTATGTGCCTACATGACCTGGAAGTGATCTGAGCATGTTGGTGATGTTGGGGGCGGGGAACAATGCCCTGGTTTTTGGGCAAACTCTAAGAAGCTAATTCTACCATAGAGTTTTGCCCAAAAACCAGATTCCCCCCCCCAACGTACCTACGTGACTTCTGGGTCACGTAGGCATGTTGTGTTTATTTTCAGCGTTCCTCCCTGCTCCCGGTAAGTTCACCTCCCATCCCTTGCCAGCAGGTCCAAGGGCCCTGGCAACCCTATAAAAGTATCTACATACATTTGGAAAAAATGATACATATATGTGTGAGACATATTTGTTAGTCTACAGATTGTATCCAGCTTGTTTTAGCATTTAGATTTCAGTGCAACAAAAAAAAAATCCACTTTCAGTTCTTAACAATTGATGGATGTTTATTTTGATTTTAACCATGATTTTCAGTGGTAGTTTGGCTCCCAAAAGAGCTCACAGGTTATCAGAATCTAACGCAAGTAATAATTAAAGTGCAATACAAAATGTTCCTTGTGTAGAGAATACTCTGTTGTGTTGGATTCTGGTGTGATCATAAGATCCCTGGCTGACCCCCCTGCCCGAGGGCTTAGCAGTGGCACTTGGGTTGAAGGAAATGTGTTGTAAAATCTCTGGGCACATGTGTTGAACTGCATATCTTTTAATAATAATAATAATAATAATAATAATAATAATAATAATAATAATAATAATAATAATAATGCTTTTGATTTATTGATCGCTCTTTCCCACATACCTGCGGGCTCAGAGCGATTTACAGTTACTCTTGAGACAGTTGCACTAACAATATTTTTGGGGATAGGGAAGACAAACATACAGCATTAATTACACACACATTGCAGTTAGCCGGGCTTCATCTGCGGGCTGGGTCAGTCGTGTTCCTACGGCATCTTGTCGGCTGGCTGATGATGTCTGGCTTCTTGATGTTGTGCAGCCACACACTGCCACCGCCTGGCCGACTCGCTCCACTGCAGGGAAGCCGACACAGCTCTTTCGTCTTTCCAGTCGCCGCGCCTCAGAAGTTGCCTCGGCAGCTAACACCTTCCCGAAGGGAGGGGTGTGCCCATCCCCTTATGGGTGGTACCCAATTTATCTACTCGCCAAAGCTTTCGAATTGCTGGGTAGACGATGAGCTAGGACAAGGCTTGAGCTAGGACACCAGCACGGGGCTAGAACTGCCAAAACATGGCAGTTCAGATGTTATTGTTAAGCAGGGAAAAATCCCCTGTGCCACCGCTCACACAGTTGGTAATGTAGTAATTAGTAGTCTAGGTAGAAACATAAAAAAGGAGTCCAGTGGCGCCTCAACGAGTAACAAAATTTATTCTGGCATAACTTTACTAGGCTGCCCCAATGTTGTCAAGAGGGAGACTCAGTGTTCTGGTGATGCTCCTGGCACCTGATGGCTGCCTCATGCAGCTCTGGGCCTTCCTGAGCTGGCAGAGATATGGGAGGGGATGGGGAAGCCAACTTATGGATCATCAAGGAAGCCATTGGCTAAAAAGCAGCTCCTGAAAAGACCACAGCCCAGGCCTCCATTCAAGGTGCAGGCATTTCCAGCTGTCACAGGAGATGGAAGGGGTTGGGCACCCCCCCCAACCTCTCATGAGTAAACAAGCAGCCCTGACTGGATCAGTGCATATTTGGGGCCCTCTGAGTGAGGCTGACCTGATGCCACCTGCCTGGATTGGGGCTTGGAGCAGGCTGACCCAGTTGGAGAGGTGTGGCTGTGTTGTAGCAAATGGATAAAGTCTAGCTGGCAGCTGGTTGGTACAGAGTTGGGAGGCATGGCCGCCAAGTTGTTGAGCCCAAGGGGAAGGTACAGTTGGGGGAAGGTGTCCAAAACTTGTCCAAACTGGAAGGATTTGTGACTACCTTTCAATAACTCTGCACTCCCCAGAGGTTTGTAGCTGGGAGCTATTTGTCTATTTCAATTTTTCTTGTATGTATCATCCTGCTGTTACTGCCTTGTCTTCTATAATTTGATTTTCTGCATTCTTTATGATATATAGTCTCTTCTACCCTTTTTCTTTTTTCTTTTACCCTTTGTAATTCCAGTTGCATTGTTTACTGGATGTCCTGTGCTGTCTGATTACATTGTTTTATATCATGAGCTCAGCCTTGAGTTTCAGTGAGAAAAACAGGCTAAAATCTCCCATTGAAGGGGCTTAAATAAAAAATATGGGTTAAAAGTGATATTTTATTACTTCTATTCATAGTTTGTTTCCACATTATAAAAGTTATAGTCCAAAAAGCACTAGTAGTTAACAAAAATGATAGAAACGTTATAGCTATGTTAAAATATCCTTTATGAATAATGACAATAAAATATTTATTTACAAAACCATGCCTGTATGTAAGGCCACTGCATTCCACCTGTATAATATTGATTGAAATTGAACTCTCCAAGTACTTCCAGTCTTAAAAGTCAGTAAAAATAAAATAAACAGAAGGATAGATCTCTCACTATTAGCCATAAAAGGATAGTTTATCAGCCTGATATTAAAAAATACTCAAAATCTTGCTTAGAAAGTCTACCAGTTAATATGTCTGTTGATATTTGCATCAGAATACTACAGAAAAAAAATTGTGATATAGTACAATTTTTTGTATTGTATGTTGTTTTGATTGCCTTTTCAGTAATGCAAGAGCAGTATGGAAAATATATTCTTGCCATGCAATTTTGAATTATTTAAAATTTAACTTCTGACCATATCTCAACTGTCTCTTGTTTGCTGGCTTGATAGCTTCCTTGTCTTTTGGAGAATCCCTGGAGCTGAAAGAGACGGAAGATGAGTGTGAATTTCTAGCTCTTTTTACATTGTTACATTGATTTGCTAAGTGGATTGGGTGGAGCTCTTTGGTTCCTAACCTGATGGCCATTTCATGATAAGTGATAATGTTAATAATCCCCAGGTCCTTTTTGCCTTTGAAGTTAACAATCTGTCTGTCCCGACCATGGTCGCCTTTTTGAACTGTCAGTTTTAGGGGATTAGATACAAGTTTAGGCTGGGTGAACTCATGAATGAAAATATTTCGCTTGGCAGTTTCAAAAATGTGTTTCAGCCACCGCCACCCCGGTTTTCTTCCTTCTCCTCCGTAGTTGAATGTTGGACCCTTTGGCAACAGCCTGCTTTTCACTCAGATTACTGCTGTCGTTTTGGGAGGTCTTTTCGCATTGAATAAACAATGGAATTATAATAATGCAATCAAAGGGTCTTGAGAGCCCTTTATTTATATTTACTTCATTGTTCCATATTTATGATTGGCTTCTTGTGCTGCTTCGATAAAATGTGGGAATATCATCTGACATCTTTGTGACAAAGTAACAATTGCATCTCATTGTTCACGTCTGTGTTCAGAATGGCAAAGCATATTCTTTTCTTTTTTAATTTCTTTTGCTTTTGTAGGGTTGGTTGAACAATTCAGCAATCTAATAGAAGAGCTTTCCTTTTTAAAAAAAAAAACCCCGAAAGAATTGTCTTCCTCTGTCCCATTTATCTAGTCCACATTCAGCTGTGTGCACTGAAGTGTATCAGTTATTCTATCCCTGGCAAACAACCATTACTGCCTTCAAAAAATTTATAAGAACTGGATGCAGAAATTTTCTTCAAATCACCCAACCACCACAGAGGGACAAAAAGAAAATTAAATGCTCTCATGTTACTAGTCAACATGGAGCATAAAACAACTTCAAATGGAGTCAAGAGACTGTTATGTATTTTTTACAAATGATTAGCAATTACTTTTTTTCTCCTGTGATAAAATTGATGAATCTTTGATGTCCCACAGTGAAAAACTCTCAAATGCTTCACATGTCTCTGTTATATATTTTCACAGTACACCAAATGTGCTTTTTTTGCATTTCTCTACCTATTATGTGAATAGAAAGCACAAATGTATTTGACTGTACACACTGTTTAAAATGTCCCTCTTCTGCTTCTTACCTTGTGTGAGCAACATTCCTACATGCAAACAAATAGCACGAGAAGCTTAGAGACACTCCAGATTTTTTGTGTGAAATGTCCTCACCAGCAAGAAGAGAAAAAAACAATGCCATGGTGTTATTTTATTATGAAAAGTCATGCCATGAGTAAATTGACAAAACATGGTCTACAAAAGCTCCTTCCACAATAAACCATTGGGGTAGCTCCAGTCAGATGATACCGAATGGTATTATTATAATTGTATTCTGTTATTTGCACCGTATTGTTTTTATGCCTATTATTTTCAAGAATAAATAACTAGATTTTCATTTTCTGTCAATCCTTATTCTGTGAACACACTGAGTTGTCCAAAAGAAAATATGTCTGTCTAGATAACTAGGTGGACCAATTTTGATTAATTATATTGTAAACCTATTTTAATTTTAATCAAAATGATGCATTTGTATTCATTGTTAAATTCCAACATGTAGCAGTCCTTGTGGGTTCAAGGTATCTTTAGAAGCATATTTGCCTATGAAATCCTAAGGCCCATCAGTACAAAGAATGCTTGGCATTGTGTCCTATCTGATGCAAGAAAGGACAAAAAAAGGAGGGGGGGGAGAAAATGTAACCGAAAAGAATGAAGAACCTAGAAGGTTAAATGAATCCAAAGTAAAGGGCCCAGTATTTAGACAACTGAATATAAGACATAAATATCTATCAAATATACAAAAAGGACATGTATTTATTACAAAATGATTTAAAAGCAATTACTGGTCCAAATATAGCCTCAATACAGATTAAAATCATGCAGTTATTGCAAGCCATAGACCATATGCGACCTTAACCAAATGTGTTGCCTTATAACCTTCTTCAGAGGTCAAGCATAGTTATTACACATCGGCTCCTGACATTGGAATACTATTACAACAATTACTCAATATGTTTAAGACCAAGTTGGAATTGTTTTCTAATCAATGCCCATGACTTAAGGCCGAGATATAATTAAGAGGCCTCATTTGAAATCACTTTCCCTAATCAGGTACATGTACCATGAGTGGTAATTCAATTGTGTACCTTCCTATTCTGGTCCTATTTGGATTCATTTAACCATACAAGAATGCATGCCAGCCCTTCCTCTTGTAAGGTAAAGGTAAAGGTTTCCCTTGCTTGAAAGCCAGTTGAATCTGACTCTAGGGTTGCGGTGCTCATCTCCGTTTCCAAGCCGAAGAGCCAGCGCTGTCTGAAGATGTTTCTGCAGTCATCTGGCTGGCATGACTAAATGCCGAGGCGCACGAAACGCTGTTACCTTCTCACCGAAGCGGTACCTATTTATCTACTTGCAATTTCTTGCTTTCGAACTGCTAGGTTGGCAGGAGCTGGGGCCAGAGACGGGAGCTCACTTGTAGTGGAGAATTATTCACTGAAACTCCCTCAAAGAAAGGGCTGTTTTTTGTGCATATTTTTTGGAAGCAACTTTTCCCCTTAGGCCAGAACTTGACAGGTGAATTAATATTTTAAACTTATAAGTGCTTTGTGTTTTTATTGTCCTTTCATGCATTTTGTGTTTAATGTTGTTAAGCATTGCCTTGGTCAGCATGTTCTCTGAAATTATGGCAAGCGCTGGCCTCTGGGACTTACCTGGGGCCACTTTTGCGGCTGCGGGATTGGGGAGCGAGCAAAGGTGAAGGGTTTCCCCTTTTGCTCCTCAGTAATGGTGGAGGGTTGGGGGGGGTTGGTCCTGACTGTGGCCGCTCAGGCCTGTGGGGCAGGGGCTTTCGGGAGGAGTGGAAGCCAGAGCCTTGTGCTGGCCCACCCTTTTGTTCTGGGAGCCAAGCCTGGGAGCAGCGTTTCAGAGGAAAAATCAAACACATCTGCAAGGGCTTCTTCACTGTCACTATTGTAGCTAATCATGTCTTTCACCCCAATTTTGATTCTGCAGTTTGAATGGTGAGTTTTGACACACAACTATTTGGTGGGCAATATTTTGTTGTTCAGACCGATACTCCCAGCTTGAATGTATGAGAAACTCAGATAACTAACTAGCGTGACTTTGGTTCCAGTGTTTCATCTAAAAATAGTCAGCTCTTCAACTGCCAGGCTGAAATCATGGCTGAAGGGCACAGACAGCTATGTCACTCAAACAGTTTCTGATGCAGTGTAGGGGTGTTTCACAAATGGCCACCCACATAGGTCACTGACTTTGGAATCATACCACAGTGCTTTCCCCCCTTAAGTTTATCCAAGACTACAGTATCATATAGATTCCTTAGGCTTACAGGAAACCAGGTCTTGAGAAATACTTTTCAGATGTTCTAAATATGTGTCTGAAGCAGCACTTAAAGCATTAAATAAATAGTTTGCTCACAGATAAGTTATTGGAACAAAGCTGTATTCAATTAACAATAGATGGACGGCAGTGAGGTATAAATGGGAGGCAGCCAAATACAACAGTGTTCTTTGTTTTGGATTCTGAGTAGATGCTGGAGATCTAGAAATATGCTGGAGACAGAACTCTACCAACAAAGGAAGAAGTTGGCGGAGGTATCTTATTTATCTGTTCTTGAACATTTTATTTAAAATAAATGACTCATTATGGAGTGGGGACGAGTATTTGTCAGTGTTTAGACAGAGTGCATTCACCTGCAAAAACACCTGATCCTATCTAGCCAACTATTTGAAGGGTAGCACTGGCTAGATGTGACTAGTTTGACAAATGTGAATTCTGTCATTGCATTTAGGGTGGATGCTTGAGATGTTTATATAGCAGTGTTTCGTGAACTTTTAAAAAATGTCTTGATTAAACAATTAAGAGTTGTTTAGTACCTGTTTTCCTTTTGATGACTGTTAGGGTATCATTAAATTCTTCAGGATTTGGTTGGGTTTTATTTCCCTGTTTTGAAAGAATACATATTTCGTTTAGGGCATCTTTGTTGAACTCTATGGCTCTTGTCAGCACCTGTAAGTAAATCTGAACCAATGTCAGCTGGTTTCCCACATTCCTAAGAGAGAGAAAAGGTTCTGCCCCCCACCAGTCCCATAACCATAGCTAGAGTAACTTTTTCCATTCCCAACCTGCAGACAGCTAATTTCTGCTTACATGCTCATAAGCCTCATAAACCCATAGTAAGACCAGCATCACTCTTAACACTTGTTCCCCAGGGCTTGCCATTAGCACTGGGGCCGCTCTATTCCAAATACTTCCTTGTTCTTTACCCTTAGGTTAACACAGCTATAACTTCCTTCTGCCACAGAAAAATTATCCAGGGTAAACTACACATTACATGAACTACACACTGTTGCATGCAAAAATACGTAACCCAGACCCAACACGTTTTCATTGTAATGCAAAGCAGCTGCAGACAGCTGTGATGCTGAGTGAATGAGAAGTGGGGAGGTTAATCTATTCCTTCTCGGCTGTTACTCTGATCAAAATGTTCCTGAAGCTGCTTTTTTCCTCTGAAAGAGAAAAACAGGAGTGTCCATACCTTTTTCCCTAGGGAAAAAAGCAGTCCCGGCACGGAGTTTTGATGGTTCGGTAGTTAGCAGTGAAAGAATCAAGCACTCTTTTCCTACTGTTCAATTTCCCATCCTTCAGCTTTTCATTAAATAACAAAAATCCTTGGGGGCTTCATTTTAATGCATTTGAATATAGTGTATAGTCCCCCCCCCCATAGATTCAATTTATAGCCTCGATAGCAGCATCATAAGCCTCATTGTTATGGTGAATATTAACTCTAGAGGGGAAGTATTATTGGGCTCTATTGTATTTCTTATTAGAACTGTCTTACAACCTCAGGACTTACAGGTGCAGGCAAGACTCAACTGATAACAGTAAAACAAACTCTAGTCAAAACAAATATCAAAGAATATGAATAGTTATGAATTTGGCATTTGATTTCCTCAAGTGATGTTTGCTTAATCATCTATCATTGTTACTAATCACATGCTCTGTTGTTATTTTAATGTTCAATAGCTTTAAAAATCAATGTAATAGCATCAATTAGGAATAGGATCTTGGTCATTTGGGTCAACTAATATAATAAGTTGTATCTGCAAAATATGCAATCGATTCTTGGCATTTCCCCAATATTCTGTGCCTGCTATCCTTGTAAAAAATTCTTGGATATCTCAGTAAAATCAATATTAAATCATCCAGAGAGTATAAACGTTTGCTTATGTGTTCTCTGAATTACCACTTGAATAAAAAACAACAATGATCTACAGTAATCTATTCTTATTGCAGATTTCCCTATACTCTAATTATATCATTTAGGGCAGAAAAAGAAGTATATTTCCTGGCAACATTTCTCCAATTTATTGCACCAAATTCTGGACTATAGACAAAACAACTTCATAATTGCTAGCACATGTGAACAACTGCCATAGGGATAATCAACCTGAGCCTTGAGGTGGGCTCTGCTCCATTTTGCCTAATATTTGTAATGATAGGAACTTAAGGTATCCTGAATACTTCTTTGCCTACCTTGCCATATCCTAAATGCATAAATTACTGCAGATCTGGTTTACATAATAATGTTCATTCATTACTCTTTTATATTTACAATTACATTCTAAAATGTAAACAATTTGCCTCTTCAACAGTTCAAAGAGCTATGGTGGAAACTTCAAGGCATTTTGGGTTATGCATCTGCTTTTCTCCAGCTTCTACAAGCCTTGAATGCATTCACTATTGCATTCAATGTGCTTTAAATGTTATGCAACAATGCTGCTGATACTGTTTGTGACTATGTTCAGTTCCATAGCTCAGTGTATCAGGGGTCCTGTTAGGGTTGCCAGGTCTTACCCATCTGTGATGTCATCATGCTGGGCACATTGTACAGGGGACGCTCTAGCATTTGGTGACCATAAAGTTTTTAGCCAAATGCTAGAGCACCCCCCACATGATGTGCCCAGCTTGATGATGTCACCTCTGGGCATGGCATGGCTCTTCAGGGGTGTGGTCCCCCCACCAGCCAGGTGGCTGGTAGCAGATTGGGGCCCCCAAAATTAGGGGGACCCCACCCCCATCAGTGGTTTGGCAAGCCCAGGTCCTGTTCTCAAGCTGATAACTAATGGACCTAACTTTGGTTTTAATCTGGGAAAAAAAAGACAATAAAGGCTGGATCCCTCATCTTATATTCTAATAGCGAAGTTGGGATACCGTTGGATACTTAAATTCAGTGACTGGAGTTGTGAATGGGCAAGACAGATCTTTCTACAAACCTGAAGAGGGATCTAGGTTTGCAGAAAAATCTGACATCTAAAGAAAATACACTTGGTCGCTTTAAAAAGCCGAAAATGATAAAAGGAGCTTTTAAAAACATTCTGTCCATGCCTGTTGCTAGACAGCCATAGTATTCAAAGCTTGGTTCTGTCAGTAAAAGGCGTGGGAGGCAGCAGGGCCCTTTCCAGGCCTATTTTGACCTTCCTGGACATTTGAGGGGTGGAGCCTGGGAGAGTGGGGTTTGAGAAGGGGAAGGACATCAGAGAGGTATAATGCCATAGACTTCACCCTTCAAACCAGCCATTTCCTCCATGAGAACTACCACTGCCAACCTCCAGGTGATGGCAGGAGATCACCCAGAATTACAGTTGCTCTCCAGATGTCAGAGATCAGTTCCCCTGGAGAAAATGGCTGCTTTGGAGAGTGGAGTCTATGGCATTATACCCTACAGAGGTTGCTTCCCTCCCCAAACCTCACTGTCCCAAGGCTCCATCCCCAAATCTCCAAGAATATCCCAACCTGTAGTTGGCAACCCTAAGGGAAATTGATCTTTGTAGCTAAGAGATCTGTTGTGATTTCTGAAGAACTGCTGCCACCACTGCTGAGGGGCGGGGGGGGGGGGGGGAGAAAGCAGGTGGGTGCTGGAAGACTTGTGTGTATGACATTGTGTGTAGAATAGTCAGGAGATCCTAAGATTGTCTGGCAACCAGATGTTCTAGCTCCTTTTAGCTAGACTTGTTTTTAAGGCAAGAGATGTTTCAGAGGTGGTTTGCCATTGCTTGCCTCTGCCTAATCACCCTGGTATTCCTTGGAAGTCACCCTTCTAAATACTTGCCAAAGCCGACCCTGCTTAGCTCCTGAGATCTGATGGGACTGGGCTAGCCTTGGCTATCCAGGTCAGGGCTTCTGGGAGAATTATGGGGGAAGAAAGAGAGAGAAAGAGTGCTGGGGTGGGGAGGCAGAAAAAACAGAGAGTGATGGGGTGCAGAAAGAGAGAGGAAGTGACATGCATAAAGGAGAGAGAGGGAGAGAGATTAAGAAAAGGGGTGGCAGAAGGGATGATATGTGTGAGAGAAGTAGGGGGAAAGGGAATGAAGTAAAGGTGGGAGGAATGGGATAACCACCTCACAAGTTCCTTGTGAGTCTTCGCTTGCAAATAATATAATAAATACAGTTTGATAGTGATGGCTTCAACTGGCTAAACTGTGTGAGGGTGGAAGAGTTAAATCTCTCTGAACTGATGCTGTACATGGCTGCTATTCCTATTTTTAATTGCACAGAAGATCTCAATATGGATCTCCCAGTATCTCATCTGTTTCTTTATCACAGTTTTATCACCTGTGAGTGTTATGTCAAAATAGGATTTGAACCCATAACTCTTAAGGCTTGGTCTGGCAGTCTAACCACTACAGCACAGTGATGCTGTACATCATGTGAAGTTTTATAGATGTTTGTATCAATATCAAAATTTTGTACTATAAATATGAATAGAAAGGGTTTCCTTCTATAAATTCTACATATAGTATAGTTGCTGTTTTATATTGTTTGGTCAAAAGAAGCACATTTATAGACTGTACAAATGTATAATCTTCACTGATTGTGTAATATTCATGAAATTTTGGTTAAATTGGAAATAAGAGATGAATCATTCACATATAACTGCCTCCTTCTGCATCTAACTCCTCCCTTTCCTCCAGGAGCAAAGGGAGTACATTTATTATGTGGAATGTTCACACCAAGTTTTTAAAATTTGTCTTATTCTTGATAGGTACTTTTCATGACAATATTACTCATGTCATATGTGAACCTAGGAAGGCCATTTTCATTCTTGAATAGTCTTGCGGACACATTCATCTCTCAGAAGGTGGAGGTGGGAACCAGAGGATCTGCTATCCTAGATTTAATCCTGACTAACAGGGAAGAACTGGTTGATGAAGTGAATGTTGTGGGATCCTTGGGGAATAGTGACCATGTCAGCTTGGAATTTGACATAGAGAAGAATGTGAAACCAGGACATAGTAGGACTCGTATCCTGGACTTCAGGAAAGCTGAATTCAAAAAAACTCAGAGAAATATTAGGTAGGATCCTGTGGCTGGAAATGCTGAGGGGAAAATCTGCACAGGAAGGATGGGTGATGCTGAAAAATGAAGTGCTTAAGGCACAATTGCAAACTGTTCCAGTAAGAAAGAAAGGTGGGAGACGGGTAATGAAGCAGAGGTGGCTGAACAAGGAACTCTCTGAAGAGCTAAGACTAAAAAGGGAAATGTACAGGAAATGGAAGGAGGGTCAGATTACTGAGGGTGAGTACAAGAAGCAGGCTCAAATCTGTAGGGATGGTGTCAGAAAGTCTAAAACGCAGATGGAGCTGAGAAAAATTTCTATGCCTATATTCGGAGAAAAAAAGAAAAACCGGGATGGGGTAAACTCATTCCTAGGGGAAGATGGTCAAGCCTTAACAAGGGATGAAGACAAAGTGGAATTACTCAACTCTCACTTTGCGTCGGTCTTTAACCGTAAGGTGAGCTATATACAAACTGAAAAATGCAGGGCATATGAAGGAAGGAGGAACTGCCAGTCCAAAGTAAGTAAGGAAATGGTTAGAGGGCATCTATCTGCCTTAAATACTTTCAAATCTCCAGGGCTGGATGGCTTGTATCCCAGGGTGCTAAAAGAAATTGCAGATGTTATTTCAGAGCCCCTGGCTCTAATCTTTGAGATGTCCTGGAGTACTGGTGTCATGCCGAAAGACTGAAGAACTAATGTTGTCCCAATCTTCAAGAAGGGAAAAAAGACAGACCCGGGAAATTACAGGCCTGTCAGTTTGACATCAATACCTGGGAAAATTCTAGAGCAGATTATTAAACACTCTGTCTGTGAGCACCTTGAATGGAATGAGTTAATTGGTAGTAGCCAGCATGAGTTTATCAAGAATAAGTCATGCCAGACCAACCTTATCTCCTTTTTTGACAGAGTTATTAAAATGGTTGACTCTGGCAATGCTGTGGATATAGTGTATATGTAAAAAGGTAAAGGTAAAGGTTCCCTTGCTCGAAAGCCAGTCGAATCCGACTCTAGGGTTGCGGTGCTCATCTCCATTTCAAAGCCGAAGAGTCAGCGCTGTCCGAAGACGTTTCCATGGTCATGTGGCCGGCATGACTAAACACCAAGGCGCACAGAATGCTGTTACCTTCCCACCGAAGTGGTACCTATTTATCTACTTGCAATTTCTTGCTTTCGAACTGCTAGGTTGGCAGGAGCTGGAACTAGAGATGGGAGCTCACTCCATCATGCGGCACCCGGGT
>NW_015174292.1:269640-273815 GCF_001447785.1 Gekko japonicus
AAGTGTAGACTCCTACACTTAGGTACAAAAAATCAAAGGCACAGATATAGAATGGGAGGGACTTGGCTTGACAGCAGCACATGTGAAAGGGATCTAGGTGTTCTGGTTGATCACAAGCTAAACATGAGCCTGCAGTGCGATGTGGCTGTGAAGAAAGCTAATGCAATCTTAGGATGCATTAACAGAAGCATTGTGTCCAGATCATGGGAGGTGGTAGTTCTGCTCTATTCTGCTATGGTCAGGCCTCACCTGGTACTGTGTCCAGTTTTGGGCACCACATTTTAGGAAGGATGTTGACAAGCTCAAGCGTGTCCAGAAGAGGGCAACCAGGATGGTGAGAGGGTTGGAATCCAAGTCTTATGAGGAAAGGCTGAAAGAGTTGGGTATGTTTAGCCTGGGAAAGAGAAGGCTTAGAGGGGACATGATTGCAGTCTTCAAGTATTTGAAGGTCTGTCATGTAGAATATGGAGCAGATCTATTCTCTCTTGCTTCGGATTGGAAGTCTAGATCTAACGGGTGGAAATTACAAGGGAGTTGATACCAGCTAAATATCAGGAGAAACTTCCTAACTGTAACAGTGGTTGAGCAGTGGAACAGTCTGCCTCGGGAGGTGGTGGATGCTCCTTCGCTGGACGTTTTCAAGCAGAGGCTGGACGACCATCTTTCGGGTATGTTGTAGGTATGTAGGGCTATCTTTCAGCTATGCTCCTGCAGAGTGCAGGGGGTTGGACTAGATGACCTGCAAGGTCCCAACTCTAACATTCTATGATTCTATGATTCTAAGGGAAGAACAGGAGAGGAAAGCCAGTTTCAAGAGAGGAAGGGAAGAGGAAGAGCACTGTTGTTATCTGCTTTTGAATACTGGGATTGGAGTAGAAGCATATTCCATATTTCTATCAATCATGTTCAAAACCTATCACAGGCTGTGGTCACACACACTAAATAATCCACTTTCAATCCACTTTCCAACTGGATGTTGCCAGTTCACACAGTAAAATCCAGCAGGAAAGGGCACTGAAAGTGGATTGAAAGTGGATTATTTAGTGTGTGTGAATGCAGCCACAACTGACCTGCAGGTTTTGAAAGGGGCCACAACTAAGTCTGTTGTATATGCCCTGTTAAAATAGCCATCAGTATAATACACAGGGATAGGGGTGGTTTGGGATGTCCATATTGCAAGGATACCTGCATAGTTGTCCTTCAGATTCACTGCTTATTTATCTGCATAGTTCTACTTTGGGTTCCATTTTTTGGTCATGAGAGTATGAGAAGCAAACCAAATGAAGATGAGAAATGTAAAGGTAAATTACAGTGTGCATGGGGGGAGTGTTTCAGAGACAAAACTCAGGAACTTGTGATGCCAACAAGTTGCTAGATTTTTTTTTAGTAAACTATTGCAATTAGAGAGTACTCTATCTTTCTGTGTTATACCTCTGAGGATGCCAGTCACAGCTGCTAGCGAAACGTCAGGTACTACAATGCCAAGACCACGGCCGTACAGCCCGGAAAATCTACAACAGCTATTACAATTAGAGCTATCTGATGATAGTACAGTACAACTGATTTGTCAGCAAAGACAGTAATTTAAACCATCCATTTAATATATAATCTAATAACTTCTTGCAAAATGGTTCAGCGTGTTAAGGACAAAGAAAGCAACAATCCCGTATTGTTATGCTATAGCTTGGGAATACCTACAATGAAAACTAACACTGTAATTACATAACAAAGGAAGATGGAAAAATGTCAGTGATCAGAAAGCAATGGGAACATCGCATCACCCCTAAATGCTGGTGTCTTTCAGTGTGAAAAACAGTACATCCCATGGTCAGAATTCATGCAATACAGGGGCTGATGTTCAAAAGAAGCACGAGTCTATACCCTCATGATGTAAGTAACTAATTCTTTGTGTCCTAGATCATGTCTTGATCCATAAATTGTCAAGGTATCCTACTTCTACAATGCTGTGCAGCAAAACCATCTGTCTTACATCCTGGGACATCATTTTTATAGAGTGATATGGACAGAGGTCAATGAAAAAGTATAAAATTTGAAAGTTAATGTATGATGTGCAGCTATGAGAATTAAGTTGCATGTCAGTGTTAAAGTTTTTCATCACATGCCTACTGGATGCATGTAATGTTAGAATGTGTGAAGACTGTGATAGAAAAATCTGGTATTTTATTTTCCAATAGTTTTCTCCCTCTTATTATACAGTGCATGTGATTAAATTAAAATCTTCTGACAATTAGCCCTCCCTGACAGCTAGTTTTTGGGAAGCAGGAAGGACTGGGAGTAAGACACATAGAAATTAGGTTACAAACTTCTGCTGACAGAACAGCAGAGTAATTGGCCAAACAATATTGGACTCTTGGGACCAGTGCTACTTTTGACTGGAGAGGCTGCGAATTTCACACTAAACATGTTCAGTAGTTGACCTTACCATATTTGAAGGTGTTGATCAGATGTGAGCCAAACACCGTTCTAACAATTGATTGCCACAGAACAAAGTTTGCGTGTATGCACACTTCTTCAGATAATATCTGATAATATCTGCTGCTTCAGACCAACACCACTAACCACCTGAATCTAACCGATTGCCACAATCTCTGATGTTCCAGCTTTCAATTTTTAGAAGTATCTAGCCCCGCAAAGAATCTGACTCAACTGTGCCACTGAACAACAACAACAAGCCCCTCCCACTGCACAGTTATAAGGGGAAATGTATTGCCTGCACCTTTCCCTTTATAATCTGCAGCAGAAGGGGTTAGAGCAATGATCCTCAACATAGCAGCCATGGTCACCTGGTGCTTGATGATATATTACTTCTGAGTCTTGGGGATGAAATCCAAAGGATCATGAGTGGAACAGAAACAAACAAACAGGGAGCACTGGGTCACTCTCTACCAACTGATGTGGCATAAATATAATCTTGTCATGGCAGTCATTTTGTTGTGCTTCCCACAACCCTTTCCCAAAATTCCAAAAGTGCACTCAAGCTGAATAAGGTTGGGGACCTCTAGGCTACAGACTTTAAAAAAACAAAGAAAGCTAGGACTTCTGCATTTGTGATAAGTCATTAAAAAATTAGTTTGCAATAGCAATCACTGATTTAAAAAAAA
This sequence comes from Gekko japonicus, assembly GCF_001447785.1. NCBI lineage: Eukaryota > Metazoa > Chordata > Lepidosauria > Squamata > Gekkonidae > Gekko > Gekko japonicus. The sequence continues at coordinate 272,763 of NW_015174292.1, forward strand.
CCCTCAAGAAATCTTCCATTGGCATGGGTGTGGAAATGGTGATCAGCCCCACATCCAGAAAGTGTTTGTTAGGGGGCCACTAAGGTTGGCTGCCCTTTCTCAGGGACTCCCTGCCACTGCCTTTCTTAAGTAGGAAATGTGCTACCTGTCAGAACAGCCAATGGCAGGAGTCTGCAGCCAATCAGAGTGGGCTCCCCTCAGACTCGCCACTGGCTGCCTTCCCCAGGATAGGCTTCAACTACGGGGGGGGGGGGGGGGCCGGGGGCGGGGCCCTTGGAGCATTCCCCAAAATTTTCCAGGAAGGACTGTGCCCCCCGGGCAACCAGTGCAGGTAGGCTTTAAAATGCAGGCAGCCATTTCAGGGCGCCCTTTCGCTCTCGCCCACCTAAGAACAGAAGGGAGCGAAGGGGAGGCTTGCAATAGCTGCCCGCCCTTTAAAGCGAGCAGCCTGGCATGTCGGTCTGTCAGCTTTTCTCTTTAAAGGGTGAGAAGCCAGTTCAGGGCTCCCTTTTGCCCCACCCACATCTAAAAGCAGGAGGGAACACTAGGGAGGCTTCTAATTGCTGCCTCTCTTCCTGTCCTCCTTCCTATTGTTTTTCTGCCTGTCTTCTTTCCTTCCTTTCATTTTTCTTTCTCTTTCACTCCTCTCTCCCCATCTTTTTCTTCCTCTCCCTTCCTTCCTTTCTCTCTTTCTCTCTTTGCGTTTTTCTCTCTCTTTCTGTCTCTCTCTGTATGTGTGTGTTTCTGTCTTTCTTGCTTTCTTTCTATCTCTTTGTCTTTCTCTCTCCATTTTTTCCCTTTTGGTGCATAATGCCTTCAGCTCTCTCACACAATACCACTTCTTTCACCTCTTCCAGATGATTCCTTAAAGTCCATCTTTTCTATGAATTGTTTGGAACAACTGTCTAATCCCCATTTTCTGCTGAAATTGACAATTACTACTTAAGACTAAATGCATATTTTTCCTCTTTAACCTTCCTTCCTTCCTTCCTTCCTTCCTTCCTTCCTTCCTTCCTTCCTTCCTTCCTTCCTTCCTTCCTTCCTCCCTCCCTC
>NW_015174292.1:274421-324878 GCF_001447785.1 Gekko japonicus
TGACTTGCATGGGCTCCACTGAAATACATTGCAGCACAAAAAAGTTGCAAAGAAAATGTGGAATGGATTTTCCATTAAGGCCTTTGGGCCCAGATAGGCTACTCTGGGACTGGAATGACAGCCCCCAGAGTGCAATTATGGTCCCTAGGAAGAGAATCTGTTCTTTGGTACTGGAATGACAGTCCCCAGAGTGGAATAATGATCCCTAGCAATAGAATCTGTGCTGTGGGATTGGAATGAAAGGTCACAGAGTGGAATGACAGGACAGCCCCTGGGAATAGGCTCAGTGCTCTGGGACTAGGATATGAGTGTGAAGTGAGAAGAAGATTGCTGCTACTCTGAACTCTGTACATTGCTCAGAAATTGAATGCACAGCAACTGTTTGGTATTCTGGCTTAGAGACTCCAGCCCTGCATTTACCAAACGAAGGCATCTGTGATGCCATGATTTAATAAATTTCAGTACAAAGTCACCCTTATGAATAAGGCAGAAACAAGACTCCTGTAAATGAATGTCCAGGAAAACTTTTTAAATGTTCCCCTACAGGCTTTTCTGTGTTGCCCTCCTTACTTTCAAACTTGTGACCATTTGTTTGTCTTATGCACATGGTGTGTATATTTGCAGATCTTAAAGAGACTATTCTAAAAGTGAATTTAAATAAAGGACACAGCAGGAGACTGCTGAGATACCACTATAACCACTGGCCAACTCCCACCTCTTCCTGGGTTTAGCCCAGCCCAGGGGAATGGCTAGGGGGGTTCCCAAAGGTTCCCAGCCCCCCTAAATTTCTGGAGAGCCCCTTCCTAAATCCCACATGGCTGCACTTTCATAGATAGTGAAGATGGCCTGTGATGTCATTGGCTCCTCCCTATGATGTCACTGGGCCTTCGTTCTTTTAAGAAGCTAGAATAGCAATGCCTCTGGCCCAGCCCCAGCCCCCCCCCGGAAATTGGAAAGTCGACGCCCTTGTTCCCCAGCTTCCAAGAGAAAGCAAGAGGCAGAGGAAGAAGACTAACAGGAGTGAAGGATTCTGCATGGTGGAGAGTTGTGCCTTCCAGCTTGGTGGAGAGTTGTGGCTTCTGCTGATCAACTGGCAGGCTGCTCAAAGTGAAGGACTTCAGAGGGGGGAGGGGGAGGCATGGCTGTTTGGGGAGGGTGCTGGGTTGTGTGTGAGGGTGCTGGGCACGTGGGCACCCTCATGTGTATGGGCCTGGTGATCACTGATACAGGAAAAGCCAGTTGTGCTATACTGCACTGTTAAGGAAGGAATACAGTGAAGCAGTCTCACCAATAGCCACAAACAAGTTGACAAACACTTGAAGCAGCCATTGAAAATTTGGCTTGCAAATAGGATGTGAGCTGAACTGGTGGGTGTATGAGCATCCCTATTTTAGATTAACATTTTTGAACTTTGACAAACAAGTGTGGGCATATACAGAATACAGCCCACACAAATGCAAGGCATTTAGAAATATAAACTCCTAGACAGTATTTCAGTGATTAAAATTGTATTGAAGACATGATAAACTTACCACCAGGGGTCATTTTGTAGAAAAAGAGGTGCAGGAGCTCATTAGCATAACTCATTAGCATAACTTATTTGCATATGCCACACCCCCTGACATCACCGGAAGTATGTCAGAAGGCAACACCCACTGCTCAGGCTCCATTGGACTGTTTTGGATTGCTAGCTATGGGGGGGGGAATGTGCAGATCTGTCCTCACAGAGGAGGGAGAGCTTGTACCTGAATAAAACTTGGTTTTAAAGGTGCCACTGGACTGTTTTGGACTGGGGGGAGCTCTGCAATTTACCTGGCTGCTTCGTGCTCTGACTGAGGGCTGCTGGGAGCAGGGGTGGGGCTTGTTGCATGTGCCCACCCCCTGGGCTTTTTACTGACGGAGCTCCGCTCCTGTGCGCTCCTGCAGGAAATGACCCCATGCTTACCACATTTTCTCTGTGGTATGCAGCCCTGGATTTCGATATTCCTTTTCCTCTGCTTCAGTGAAACCATTGATCATGTGTTTTTACCTTCAGCCATTTGTGTTCTTCATGAGGATGCTAACAGGATTTCTCCTAGACTGGTCCATTTTATTTAAATGTGTCAAATATCCCCCCGCCCACTAATTACCATTTTCCATGTCAGCATTCAAATTCTATGCTGTGTAGGAACAAACTGTCTCCTGCTGATTACAGATCAGTTTGCAGCAAGCTGAGTTGTGAGGCCACTAGTAACATCCACAATATAATCTCTTTAGCATAAATTCTAGCAGTTATGCTGTTCATAATATAATACAGACTCTGATGCAAAGTTGATAAAGCTGGGCCAATTGCAGAGTCCTCCCTGACCCCCCAACCCACCCTACTCTGTGTAATTTGATTTGCATTTACAAATACATTTGTAAGAGGAAAAAGACAACACTGTGTTTGATTACTTTTTCACTTCTGCAAATCAATGGACAAGTTATTAAAACATTTTCCTATGAATGATAACTGTAGTTACAGATACCATATAATAAAATGTGCACTTATTAAATGTAAATATTTTTAATGATTGCAATATATTGAAAGGGATTTTATAGGCGTATTTTAAATGCTCACATCTGGATTGCCTTTCTTAAAACACGATACCACTAGGAGAAATATTAATATTTTTTAAAAATTACTTTATATGCCTCATGTTTCAATTTTAATTTTATATGTTTTCGGACCTGATTCAAAATCAAGATTTTATCCCTAAAGTTAATGCCTTATTGTACTTTTTGAAACATATGATGAAACAGAACTCCACATTTAGAATTAATATCAGAGTATATTTTACTATTTAGTAGTCATTCTAATACCAATAAACATATATTTGATGTTTTTAGCAATGGATTGCTGAAGTGGGAGCTGGAATCAAAATCTAAGTACAAGCTATCTTGGGGAGTACTTTTTTGTATGGCAGTAAGTTCTGCGTATTCCAATCATACTTCTACAAAAGCAGGCTGATCAATGATTATTAGCAAATATGGAGCTTCTATCTCATATATGGAGTTTCTCCACCTGCAAGGCTACAGGCATTCACAAGGCTTCCCAACAGAAGGATATCTTTGGCTGCGGACAGACTGGCAGTATGAAGTGGGAGGGAGGCGGGGTAAAAAGACCCAGACCAAGTTGTGCTGGGGATTCCTGGTCGCACTGCACCTACTGATGCGGGAGCATACTGGGGAGGAGGCGCAAGGGAGCATTCACACTGTTGGCCTGCCCCTGGTGGAGGCGTGGCTGTAGGTGGCTTTTTTTCATTCCAACAACATGCGCCTATGCACCTATGCACCTATTTCTCAAGCTTTTAGCGTGCACACTTCCGGGAAGCGGGATCAACCTGCTCTACAGGGTTTGCTACCACTTTCACCTGGTACTTTTTTAACGCAGTAGGGAATTGTCACAGGACGGGTTGAGTACGGCTGGGGAACGCCTGACAGCTGTACCTGTGTGAACTGGCCCCTTTAATCCAGTTGTGAAACATTCCTATATCGGGCCAAACTGCCAGTCTGACCTCAGCCTTTATGTATGCAAAATGATGTGTACACTGAGATCCCTTTTTCATTTAAGCAAAAAGATTAAAATGTAAATGTGTTTAAATTGTCACAACCTAGAGATGACCGCTTAGGATCCACTTAGCCACTGCTTCATGCTTGAACCTTTTTTCAAAGATGGGGCTTCTTTAAACATATTTCTCTAACAGTGGGTTGGATCAAAAGTTCACTTACTATTAATGGCAAGCACATCCATCAATGGAACAGAACTGTTCTGCCTCCAGCTTCCCACTGCAGACCACACAATTCCTTGAAATAGTCCCCTGTGACCTTTTGGGGAAGATCACTGGGCTGCAGTGGGAAGGGAGAAGCAGAAAAGTTCTGTTCTGCTCATAGAAGTGCCTTCTGTTATGGGAAAATGAAGTCTGGATCTATATATTATCTGACAGTGGTGCAAGAAAGACTGATTTTTATGTCTTCAGCACCGAGAAAACAACTAAGGCTAAAACTAAAATTTCATCTTAAAAAGAAAAAAAATATTAAACTAAACATACATTATGGATACAAAAAAACTAACTAAATTGAAATTCCAACTAAGTATCTCCTCCCCCTTTTCATTACCACAGCCAAACAAAAGCAGCTGCAATAATAAATGCAGTTTAATTGCAATATACAGAGATAAGTCCTTCAAGCACTTACATACACAGTAACGTTTTGTTGTTTGCAGGGATGTGCAATTCTTTCATCCAGATTTGAATGATTCGGCACTGCTAGGACATCACAAACATCACAAACATTTCCCACTCTTTACAGCAATAACAGCAGTGGTTACGAAGCATTACTCTTCATGATCGTGTGACAGCACAGAATTAGGTATGTTCATTCTAGGCATTTATTTGCAGGCACAGGGGTTATAAATGAATGACACGGGGAAGAAGATCAGAAGTTCAGAAGATCAGGTTTATTTACAATCAGAACAGTCTTCTTTTTATTGTGTAACCCTTTCTTGGACTGGATATAATTAAAGAAATAAAAGGGTGCTAAAATATTATCAACGTTGGGGAGCTTGTAAAAGGGCTACTAATTGTTTTGGTGCATTTGGGAAGGTCAAAATGAAGGCCATACACATGTGGAAAAAGCTTCCCGTGGTTGTATCCCTGGCTGGAAAAAAATGTTATGGCTTTGTGCACATTGTTCCACCCACACACAGGCAGCATTACTTTGTGAGAAAACTGGTGATACAATGCAGGTCTGATGTTTAGGAAGGATGTGGGAGACCAGGGGGGAAAGCTGGGATTTTGTTTCCAAGTTCCAACACGAAAACTTATAAGTTCAATGTCAGTTTTCTAGCAGAGTGATATAAGGCACAGTTAGGGTTGCCAGCTCTGGGTTGGGAAGTTCCTGGAGATTTGGGGGTGGAGTCTGAGGAGGGCAGGGTTTAGGGAAGGGAGGGACCTCAGTGGGTATAATACCCTAGAGTCCAACCTCCAAAGTAGCCATTTTCTCCAGGGGAACTGATCTTTGTAGTCTGAAAACCAGTTGTACTTCCAGGAGATCTCCAGGCCCCACCTGGAGGCTGACAACCCCAGACAGTCCTATTGGCACTGGGGACTGCTGTTGCATGTGCATTGTGGCATGGGCTTTCGTAGACAATTGGTGTAGTGGTAAGGTGTGCGGACTGTAATCTGGGAGAACCGGATTTGATTCCCCACTCCTCCACTTGCGGCTGCTGGATGACCTTGGGCAAGCCATAGTTCTGACAAGAGCTGTCCTTGAAAGGGCAGTTCTTGAAAGAGCTCTCTCAGCCCTGCCTACCTCACAGGGCGTCTGTTGTGGGGAGGGGAAGGGAAAGGAGTTTGTAAGCCACTCTGAGACTCCAAGTGAAGGGCGGGGTATAAATCCAATCTCCTCCTCCTCCTCCTCCTCCTCCTCCTCCTCCTCTTCTTCAATTTAGTTCCTATGGAAACTTGTACCACAATACTGGAGTTACAGTGCAATACTAAGCAGAAGGTACATCCTTCTAAATGCATTGCTTTAAATAGATTTAAATTTAAATGGATTTAAATTATTAAAATAGAGCTGCAGACTGGAAGGTCTGTAGGTTGGCAGTTCGAGATCCTAGTGCTGCGTGATGGAGAGAGCTCCTGTTTCTTGTCCCAGCTCCTGCCAACCTAGCAGTTCAAAAGCAAGAAATTGCAAGTAGATAAATTCGGTGGGAAGGTAACAGCGTTCTGTGTGCCTTGGGGTTTAGTCATGCTGGCCGCATGACCATGGAAATGTCTTCGAATAGCGCTGGCTCTTCGGCTTGGAAACGGAGATGAACACTGCCCCCTAGAGTTGGATTTGATTAGCTTTTGAGCAAGGGAAACCTTTACCTGTACCCTTATCTAACTCTGTTTAGGATTGCACTACATATATTTCTGCCACAACTGTAGCTACTCTTCTAGTTTATATGTGAAACATAGCACATGGTAATTCTGCAGTTCTGATTCATAGGTTTAGCAAACTGGACTTAGATGCTTAAATACCTGCTTAATTGATAATTAAGTGGTACTTGCATCATGTTGAAAGAGCAAATTATCAGAATTTAAATAAAATATCACCCATTCTGACATCATAGCTTATGACTCTGTCAGTTGCAATTTAAGTCACAACTGTCTTTATGAATTACTGGTGATAAAGTAATCAAATTACCTGTGGCCTTTTAAAGGTTTTTGACAGTTCCTTTTAGGACATCCTTCAGAGTATTATTTTGAAAATTATTTATTTATAATCATTTATACTGCTTGTCATCAGAATTTCAGAGTGTAATTTTGAAGAATTTTTGTTATCCAAATCTGTAATCTAATTAGATAACAAATTTAAGAGCATAGTGCTGTAGCCCTATAAAATACGTTAGGGGGGGGAGACTATTTTATTTTACAAATTATCTGTATTTATTTGTCTGTTTATTTTGAAGTATTTATTTAAACTATTTATAAAGTATTTTCCCCAGTCACCTCAGGACTGGAGGAAGGTAACAATAATATAAAACAGAAGCATAATACAACAGGTATAAAATACATTCCAACAAAATTAAAAACCAATCCATAAACATCTTATATCCCACGTATTCTCCTTATCCTTGAAAGCCAGGATAGTGAAAACCTCCCTGACCACTTCTGGGCAGCTGTTCCACAGGCATGAGGCAACAGCTGAAAAAGCCTGAACCTGGACTGTTGAATAATATGCCTTAGACAAAGTGGGTACAGCTGGGAAGAACAAAGCGGCTGCATAGGGAGAGGCAGTCCTTCAAGTATGTGGGCCCAGCTCTAAATGTGAGCACCACACATTAAGTAAAGTAAAGGTAAAGGTTCCCTTGCTCGAAAGCCAGTCGAATCCAACTCTAGGGTTGCAGTGCTCATCTCCGTTTCAAAGCCGAAGAGCCAGCGCTGTCCGAAGACCTTTCCGTGGTCATGTGGCCGGCATGACTAAACACCGAGGCGCACGGAACGCTGTTACCTTCCCACCGAAGCGGTACCTATTTATCTACTTGCAATTTCTTGCTTTTGAACTGCTAGGTTGGCAGGAGCTGGAACTAGAGACGGGAGCTCACTCCGTCATGCGGCACACTCAGGTCTCGAACTGCTGAACTACTGACCTTCCACAGCCTGCACTTCAGCATCTTAACCACTTGAGCCACCGCAGCTCCTAACACCTTAAGACTCAGGCCTAAAAAAATGCCATAAAGATTTTATCTGAAATATACAGAATATTAAGTGGCAGTCAACCTGTTTTTTAAGCACCCTGTCATAGAAGTTTGTTTTACTAAAATTTTATGAGTTTCAGTCTATAAAAACTAGACCAATTCCGCAAAAGCAGTTGTTCCACCTTGGTCTGCCGTTTCCCCTGGTTGTACTGCTCAGTTTCCCACTATTTGCTGTGCGGCTGCATTTTAATCCGCATCCCCCCCCCCCCGATTTCCCACACATCTTCTTGATCCTAAAAAAGAAGGATCAAGAAGATGTGGCGGAAATCGGAGGAGATGCAGGTCAAAATGTGGCCGCGTAGCAAATAGTGGGGAATTGAGCAGTACAACTGGGGAAAACGGGAGACCGAGGGTGGAATAACTGCTTTTGTGGAATCAGGCCTAGACTTCCTTGTGCTAAAGAGAAGATGATCTCTGTTGGTAGGAGGAAAGGGTGTGCCTGAACTGTACTTATGTCTTACAGGTGATGATGGCAGCGCCACCCAGAGGGCTTAAGGGTGCTCGACCATGTATTGTCTGGGGCCCTGCTGCTACCCCATACAAGAAGCAATAATAATTCATTTAACCTCCTCCAGACTGTATGCACATCAGTGCCTTAAATAATCAGCCTCAGCAATTAGCCTCAAATTAGCATATATTCTGTTTAACATACAATTATGTATAATAGTCACTTCTTTGTGGTTGCAGATGAGTTCCATAATGTCAAGATTTAGTGCGTTCATGCATTCTAATATACCAGTTCCTCTTTAATGAAAACTTTAAACAAAATACCAATAATTCTGATGAGTAATATGGCAGAGGTGGGGGCAAGGGTCAGTGGTATACACATGAACTGAAGCAGGGGCCCCTTGCTTTGTGAGGCACAGGGGAAATTGCCCCAGTTTACAATTACACAGTGTGGCATATGCTGTTAAGTTAGTTTGTCATTCAAAAACTGAACATACATAGATTTTCTGCAAGGAAACAAATTACTTGGATATCACAAATAAATCATAAAACCAGTACTGTTTTTAAAGCCCTACTGCATATTTATTTTTGGTATCATACACAATGACAAATACTAGAAATAATATATTCTATTCTATTAGACTAATAATAATAATATTAGAAAAAATACCTGACGACTTTCAAGATGTACTTTTAAAAAGTTGTCTTATGAACCATATATACTTACCAAGAAAGTTTGTTTTGTGAAACTCTTTGAATTTCCTTAATTGGGATTCTTACCTCAAACCCAAATGCGTTTATTGACACTAAATTCTGTTGAAATTAGAGGGGTTTACTTCCACTTAATTTAGTTAAGAGCATAAATATTACTTATTTTATATCCACTTAATTTTTAATGCAGTTTTCCTTGTGTATTTTACAAACTGACAATCCTAGAGAACTGAACAGAGAATATATTAAGAAGGTTTATATCTCAACAGCATAAAAGCATGATCAATCGATTGTAGTTTCAGATATTCTGTGTAGTTCAGCATTTTGTTTCCAGCAGTGTCAGCAAGCAGACTGTAGAAGTTCACAAGCCAGGCATGAAGGTGATAGTCAATCCCTGTTCTTTTTGGGAATCTGGCATTTAGACCTATACTATCCTGAAGGCTTTGTTTAGGTAAATAATTAATAAATGTTGAGGGGCCTATTCACCATGGATTTGTCTAAGCTTTCTAAAAAAGCCATATAGGCAAGCGGTAACAAATTCCATTAAATAATTAAGCAAATGTGTGATAAAGTGCTCCTTTTGTAAGTTTTGAACATATTGACAACTAGGTTTTCTAGGTGACCCCAAGGTCTAGTATTGTGAGGCAAAAAAACTTCTCTCTATCAAATCTCTATCCATGTCATTCATACTTTTTGTAAATGGCTATCCCTTTTAACCACTGTTTTGTAGAAACTACCAACTGTGTATTGTGTATTCTGAAGGTGGCTAGCCCATAAATTCATACAGTGCTACTTTCTGTCTTATATCCAGTCTCTTGCATTATTCTGATTTTGCCTTTGTCACTGCTGCAATGTACAGGAGCTGATGCTTTCCTGAGTTTTTTACAGTGACTTCAAGATTTATCTTCTGTGTAGTTAAAAAGCTGTTTTAAATGCCCGTTCTCAGTTAGGTAAAGGTGGAATATAAGGCTAAAAAATCCTGTCTATATATGTGATATGTAAACATATATTTAACTGTGTTAATATCAGACCAACACAGCTACCCACCTGGTAATATCATAATGTATTTAAACGTTTTATTTCATTTTTACCATATACAAATATGTCTATAACAATAAATATGGATACAGATGTACTTTGTATACGATATAGCATTTCAGGTATTTCCACATGCACATAAGCATTCAAAAGTTAAGAGAAAATGTGAATGCATGTTGTAAGCTGGTTGCTATGTAGGGTATAGAACAATGGGCCTGCTACACTCGAGCCCTGAAGAGCTTGTACTAATATCAGTAAAATTCATTCAGCTTGAGCAGGATTTCAAGGCAAGTCTTCCATCTCAGTTTTTTGAAGATGGTATTGAGGGTAAAACAGGTTGAACGTGTTAGATTACAAGTCTAAATTAACAAGCATTTTTTTAAAAAAACAACAACAGACCAGCATCAAGAACGCTTATGACAGCAACTGAAAGTTGACTACGTTTGTTTGGGAATTTGGGAGTGTTAAAATGTTATGTTTATAACCATAGTAACCTCCAATTTAATATAAAAATGTGTCATCAAAACCAGAATATATAGGTAACCATTTTTCATGCATGAATACTAGGATCACCTTAAAAATGTTAAAACACTTAACACAAAAGTTTGTGAGAATGCAGACTAAAGGAAAGCCAACACAAAATGAAAAGAATCCAAATTTATATACATCTGCCTACTTTTACTTCTCCTCCCTTTATTCCCAATCAACAGATTGTTGTAAGATGATTTATAATGTCTTAGTCTGTCAGGATGCAAATAAATGAGAAGTGGGACACCTTAATGTTTTAATTTTTACTAAAAAGTAAGCCTAGGTGAGGCACCATTAATTTGAATGGGAAGCAGTGATGGAGGAAGGAGTGTCTAACAGTTTTTCCCCTGCTATGCTTCTGATCTAATCCTCCACCCCGCAGCTGCAGTCATCCCACTGGGGGGAAAGGAACGGTACTTGTATTTGGTTTTCCTACAAGAGGTATTAGTAAGACATTGGGAGTGAAGTGATGAACAGTGCAATCCTAAATAGATGGACTGCTTATGATAGCACTGTCAGATAGGAAATGAAGGAGAAGCTGAGTATCTCCTCCTCCAGCATCACTTCCCCAATCAAATTAGCAGCCCCCTTCCCAGAGACTGCTTGTAAGAGAATATTGATACATCAGGAATTCAACCATAGATCTGTCCAATCTTGTCTGTTTGCGCCCTAGTATTTATTGGGGGGGGGGGGAAACACACCTGCTTGAAATTTGGACTGCAAAGATCATTTAGCTTGCTATCATTCCTTTGGACTTCATCAATAGTTTGTCTTATTTCACTGTTCCATTAAATAAATATTCTTGTTAGTACATCAGTCCGGCAAAACAAAGCACCACTTTGGTTCGTTCATTGGGACTACGTGTACATAAATCTTGATTAGGTTAGCTTAGGTTTCCCTTTTGGGCAACAAAGGCCCAAAGGGCTGGGGTAATCAAAGAGAATTCATTATAACATGAGTGAACATATATAGACCCATGCTTTCCTCTGTTTGCCAAAACAAAAACAACCAGTTTTTGTCAAGCTCCTCTAGCTAGCACAGATTGTTCCAGCACAGCCAACATAAAGGATCGTACTACATGATCAAATGTAAGGAAGTTGCAGCAATGTTGGTTAAGAAATGCAGAATGAAACTGAATACAAATCTAGACTTTTGCATAGGTGACAAATTACTGCCAGCAGATTTAAAAGGAAATGCACCAAACCACTTTTTATTTTATTTTTTTTGGGGGGGACATGGGCAAAGAAAATCAAGTATTCATTATTTTGGCTGATTCAGTCCATTGTCAACCAACAAAAAAGATTTCAAGTTTGTATTTCTTCATCCAAGTGATTAAAATAAGCTCCTCAAAAATGAGATGATGTGTTGAGGATATTCCATTTTAAATTTCCGTTTTAATATTCCATATTGAAAAAATACCAGAATCATCAACGTTCTACATAGTGGTTTGCCCAATGCTCACAATAGCTTCTGTCACTATTCATCAAGCTTCTTCTCTCTTCTCCTGTGAGCTCTTCCTTATTCTTCTGTAGAAAAAGACATTCTGAACCAGCCCAGCCCCAGTTTACCTACCCTTCTTCCATTGCCACCATCTCCATTTCCATTGCTCATAATCAATCCATGCCATCTAATTCAGATTGTTCAGATCTTCACAGCTCTATTACTATTGAATAAATGTTTAAGTAGTCATTAAATATGATGAAAATACATTGGATTTCATTTAGTGCCAAACTTACCTGTTTGCAGATAGGGACTGTTTATTGAAGCAATTTCTGATATTATACAGAGCAAAACCCCTGGAAGTATTGTCTACGTTAGAATACATCCATTAGTTAGCGGCATTCATGCTATAACTGTGAACTGAAACTGGAAAAAAAATGTTATGTGGGAAGTGGGTCCTATGTTTTTAGGTTGCCTGGGAACATTAATTTCAAAACTTTCCCCCCTATGCATGTAAGATTTCTAATACAAATTTCGGACTATATTTCTGAGATTCTACTGAAATAAATTAACATGGACTACAAAAATGTATTTCGTGACTGACAGCCTTGTGTAAAGTGACAGTCATTTCTTACAGACAGAGGAAAGATTTAGATTTTTTTTAAAAGGCAGGTAATTTAAGCATTTAGCAGTCACAAAAAATCAATGTAGCTGAACTTAGGTGAGTCTTTCTGGCTGCCTTTGGGGGGAGAAAACTAGTAGTCTGCTCTGCCACCTGTTGGCAGATTGACGTTTGTGGAACATAAAACAAGTACATTGTGTATTATATGGATGGAATCAGTGATTTTGACGAAGATAACAGCCCAGCATAATATGCACTAGGTATAAATAAATTATATAAATAATACATTTTATGAAAAAATATAAATGTATAAATTAAAAAAGGAAGCAGGATTTCTGTTAGGATATATGGGACGTATTTTGAGTATCCGAATGAATGTACTGCAAGCAACATATCTTACATTGTAAACACACGCAAGTTCTTCTGGAAAGGTTCCGCTGCAGTCTCTGCAACTATAATAAAATGAGGCAGTAGAAATGAGGCAGGACAAAGCTTTTCTAAAAATCTGGCCACAGAATTAAAAAAATAAGAACAGCACATTTTTAAATGACACATTCTAAAAGTTACCATCTGCCGTTGGAGGTGCTGTATATATAAAGGTGCTGGGTTAAGAATATTAAGTTCTGCAGGTTTAAGATGCAGGGCTGCAGGGCAGGGGTCTTTTCATAGAAAAAGAGGGGCAGGAGCTCATTAGCATAACACATTAGCATATGCCACACCCCTGACATCACCGGAAGTGTGTCAGAAGGCAACACCCATTGCTCAGGCTCCACTGGACTGTTTTAGATTGCTAGCTATGGGGGGAACGTGCAGATCTGTCCTAGCAGAGGAGGAAAAACTTGTGCCTGAATAAAACTTGGTCTTAAGGATGCCACTGAACTGCTTTGGATTGGTAGACATGGGGGGGTGGGAGAGATGCAGATTCTCCCTCACAGAGGAGAGACAGCTTGCATCTGAATAAAAACTTGGTCTTAAGGATGCCACTGAACTGCTTTGGATTGGTGGACATGGGGGGGGGGGAAGATGCAGATTCTCCCTTACAGAGGAGAGACAGATGACACCTGAATAATCCCCCCCACACACCTTCTTCAACTAACGTCCCAGGCTTAAGGGCAGAGAGACTCACTTTGCAAACCACCAGAACACCCCAGATCGCCTCTAGCACACTGCAGCCAGAGCACGTGGCTCCGGGAAGATGGAGGACGGGGCTGGGGGGGCTTTCCTGGGCCATGCGCAGCAGCCCCAGGCAGGCAGGAAGGGACGGGGGGGGGAGAGATCTTTCCCAGAGCACATGGCTCTGGGAAGATGGAGGACGAGGCTGGGGGGGGGGCTTTCCTGGGCTGCGTGCAGTGGCCCCAGGCAGGCAGGAAGGGACCGGGGGAGAGATCTTTCCCGGAGCACGTGGCTCCGGGAAAATTTAGGACGGGGCGGGGAGGAAGCTAATGCACACTCCTGCTTCTGCCTCCTTCTGCAATGGAATGAGGCTGGAAGCAGAGGGCGGCCAGAAGCAGGGGGCGGGGCTTCACCATGTGCCCGCCCCCTGGTGCCTCAGTCCTGGAGCGCCGTACCCGGGGCGCTCCAGCCCCATCCGTGGCCTGCTGCAGGGATAGCATAGCCTGTCATTTTCTATATGCTATTCAACTTCTCTGAAACATTGAGGCACTGGAACTGGGAAAAACAAAGTATGGATATTTTGATGTGCACTGTGTTCTAGTTAAGTTATCAACAGGAACACATTCAGCTTCATCTCAGAGTATGTAGTGAATGAATCAGGTTTTATTAGACATTTATTTAATTATAGTATTTTAGATCACTTAGATTTTTAGTCTATTGCTCCTATACTCTGGGAAAATAAGGTTTAGAAATCAGCTTCTAAATAATTTCATTCATGGCCAAATTTTATTGTGGTGTTGTTATGCCTCATAGAAAGCATGAGGTACTACTGGCCAAGTTGGACAGAGCCAATGAGGAGACAAAGGAGATGTTTATTCGCCATATCCTGTTCACCCATCCAGCTGTCCATTGTGAGTCAGCATGTGACTAGTCAGTCACCACAGGGGTTAGGCTGAATTGGGGGGGGATATTTTGAAATTGGCTACTAGGGATGGGCATGAACCTTGCCACAAACCTACATTTGTGACAAAAATCACTGGGTCATGGTTTGTGAACTGAGGTCCATGCCCATCCCTATCTACAACCGTCCCACAACCCTCCATATGTTTTTTGGATGTTCATAGGGCTTGTGGTGGGAAGTGGGGGGTGAGTGAAAGGAAAAACTGAAATGGCTTGCATCTATTTCAGCCTAATAGTGGGGCTGGTGTGCCTGTCAGTTGTTAGGCTGAAATAGATGCAAGCCATTTCAGTTTTTCCTTTCACTCACCCCCCACTTGGAAGAAACCTCCCTGCTGCATGCAGATCTGGGGGGCAGCTTCATGAACCTCACAAAATGAACCAGTTCAGTGAGTGTGACATTATTCTGGGGAAAATCTGAAAGTGACACCACACCACTCTAGGAATTGCCAGAAACTCTATGATAAAACCATAGCATTTCTGGCATTTCCTAGAATGGTGTGATCTCACTTCTGGATTTTCCTGGAAGTGACATCACACTGTTGCACCAATAGTGCCCCCCTGTGTCCCTGTCCCCTGTCTCTTTCTGCTAGCCATCAGTTGGCATCCATACTGGGGTATGGTGTTACAAATAGGCCTGGTCTCATGACTGGTTAACTAAGGATTGCAGGAATAGGACAGACTGCTTGAAAAGGTAGGGGTAAATGGTGAGAACCTGAGGCTTTTAAGGATGAAAGGCCATTCCTAAAGCAACCCATCATTTGCTGGAGTGGATGCTGTTGATTCTGAGAAGCATCAGTCAATCCCTTAGTTACTGACTGGCACATTGAGGGATAAGGCTTGGCACCTCTTACCACAGTTAATGTGTATACTAAGACAAATCAGGTTTTAATGCTGGCCAGTCTTGGAGCTGGGTAGAGCTGGCTAAAGTGCTGGTAGCCAATAGGCTGCTTTAGTTGCAACCTGTCCTTGAAAACTGACTGAATTGTCTGATGATGCAGATCAACTAGTTAATTTAAGAAAAACCTAGCTTAACCCATGTACTGTGGCCTTATTTTTATTAAACCTACCTATACAACATATTCCTCCAAGATGGCTTACATTAAAAAAGGTAAAAGTAAAGGTTTCCCTTGCTCAAAAGCTAGTCGAATCCAACTCTAGGGGGCGGTGCTCATCTCTGTTTCCAAGCTGAAGAGCCAGCGCTGTCCGAAGATGTTTCCATGGTCATGTGGTCAACATGACTAAATGCCAAGGTGCACGGAAAACTGTTACCTTCCCACGGAAGTGGTACCTATTTATCTATTTGCAATTTCTTGCTTTTGAACTGCTAGGTTGGCAGGAGCTGGGGCCAGAGACGGGAGCTCACTCTCTCACATGGCACTACGGTCTCAAACTGCTGAACTACAGACCTTCCAGTCTGCAGCTCAGCGTCTTAACCTCTGAGCCACCATGGCCCCTGGCTTACATTAGGGTTATCATATTTTGAAAAGCAAAAAAGAGGACATATTTCCCAACTAACTTCTTCAAACAAGTGATCACTATGATAAATCTCATTTTAAATACCCCTACTATTTAAGCTGTGTTAAATGCAACTAACTATTTATTATTATTTATTTATTTTATTGTATTTATACCCCGCCCTCCCCGCGAACGGGCTCAGGGTGGCTTACAACAGAGCACAAAGTGCATACAGTATATAAAAGCTAAAACAGTTAAAATTCAGTTCCAACAGATGCACGTATAAAACTCCCAACATCTTGCATAGCAGAGGGGGCGGGCTAGGGTCGTGGATGGATGTTACCCGGCCCTCCGGCGGTATCGCTCTGTACTGGAGCGGTGGTGGTAGTGGCAGTGGCGGCTCCTACTCGAAAGCCTGGTGGAAGAGCTCCCGCCACTGAAAAGGACCTGGCCCTTGTTGCCACAAGCCTGGCCTCCTTAGGGCCCGGGGTCACCAGCAGGGGTTGTGACCCTGACCAAAGTGCTTTTTGGGGAATATGTGGGGAAATGCGGTCCCTCATGTATGTCGGACCCTGGCCATGTAGGGCTTTAAAGGTAAGCACCAGCACTTTGAAGCGAATCCGGTATGCTATAGGCAGCCAGTGCAGTGCTTTCAGCACAGGTCGGGTGTGCTCCCACCTAGGGGCGCCCACCAACAACCTGGCCGCAGCATTCTGCACCAGCTGCAGCTTTCAGATTTGCGACAGAGGCAGCCCCATGTAGAGAGCGTTACAGTAGTCCATCCTCGAGGTGACCGTCGCATGGATCACTGTAGCTAGGTCATTGCGGTCGAGGAAAGGAATCAACTGCCATATCAGCCGAAGATGATAAAAGGCTGATCTGGCAGTGGCCACCACCTGGGCCTCCATCGTTAAGCTGGGGTCCAGGAGCACTCCCAAGCTCCTAACCTCCGAAGCTGGCACCAGAGGTGCCCTGTCTAAGGTCGGGAGCGGGAGCCCTAACCCGGTCCGGTCCGACTCAAGCACAGGATCTCCGTCTTCGCCGGGTTTAATTTCAGCCTGCTCAGCCTGATCCACCCAGCCACGGCTTGTAAAGCCCGGTGCAGATCTTCTGGGTTGGAGTCCAACTGGCCACCCAACATCAAATAGAGCTGGGTGTCATCTAGGAGTATTCCTAATCTTTCAACCCAAAAAGAGGACATTTTCGGGTTTTTTAAAAACAGCCCAAAAGAGGATGGACACCCAAAAAAAGAGGACATGTCCTTTAAAAAAAGGACATCTGGTAACCCTAGCTTACCTATGCCTCCACAGGTGTCATTTTATAGGGCAAAACCCCACTTTTTAAAAGCTGGTTAAATGGTGGTTCTTGGCTCAATTGTTTTCAGGCTTCTAGACATCCATAGTTGGGGCTGAATGCATTTCAGCTCCTATGCTGTTCAGTCTCCGTGTAGCCCTGACTGATGTTTTGAGCATCTCATTGAACTTCATTGCTAGTCTAATCACCAATGCCAAGCCTACATAGTTTATGCATATAGATGCAAGAGTACAGTGACTCTTGTATTGTCCATACATCATCAAGGCCAGTAACATCTTTTTAATTTAATTTTGAAGGTTTTGGCTTTGTGTGTCACACTAACCTATTTGTTAACTTTATCATCCATACATGGCAACAAGGGCATGACCATGGGCTGTTCTTGATGGACTGCAAGGCACAGCTTAAGAGCCAGTCCCAGCAAATTAGAGATTTAGGTTATCTGATTAAAAGTATGGGTTAAACTCCCCAATATTTTAGGTGGCTGAAGTGAACACTGAATCCAACGAGAAATTATGCTTTCACATTTTTCAAAAATATCCTTTGATGTATAGTTCAATGTCTAGTAAAAGGGCTGACTGCAAAAACACATTTCCCCTCCCCCAAGTTCTTTTTAAAATGTCAGAGGCCACTAGCTTCACTTTTTTTTTGTCCTTTTCAAAATGCATGGCTGGACAAGATCAGGGATGAAGCCACTCCTACCCTTCCCAGATTGACCGGGGGGGGGGGGGGTGAGATGAGAAGATTCTGCACACATGCTAGTACTCTGGTGGTATACAATGCCAGTATCACACTACATTGGCACAGTCCTAGTCCTTAGGAAAGACAGAGGGTAGAAGATATGTCATTATTATCTTACTGTTATGTATTGTGCCTAAGCCTTTCCTCTAGCTGTGCCTAGAACGGGATGAGCTTGCTTCTCCAGAACAATAGCTCACCTGGATCCAGGAGCTAACCAATAGATAAGCAGTGTAATGTGAATGGCCTATCACTGGGAGTGGGTGTATGTTGGGTGTGGCGTTTTGCATGCTTATAAGCAGGGCTCCAGTCCTGCTAGAGTTGTCTTGTGCTCTGCTGAAATCACTTAATCACTGAGCTGATCACTGCAATGCATTTAGAACCCAGTATCTAATACTTACCTTCTTCCAGAGAGTGTATGGGACTATGCCAGTAGGAAGAGGATTCCTGTGGGACAGGTTAGGCTGAGAGATAGGAACTGATCCTCCCCAAGGACAATACTCTTTTTAGTTAACCGCATATTTTGAGAAATGGTAACTAATGTCCTTCCCTTCCTTAGAAGACCTTCTCTCTGCTGAAGTGGAGAGTCAAGGTGGATTTAGGGATAAAGTAGGTGAGCTACATCTTAGGACACCACAAGTTTAGGGCCTGATTATGTTATAATTCAGCTCTGGTCATGGATATGCCTTATACTGAGACAGGCCATTGGCTTATCTAATTCAGTTTTGTATGCTCTGAGACTACAGCAGCTCTCCAGACTCTCAGGCAGAAAAATGGCTTTTCCCCAGCAACTCCTCCCTGAGATCCTTTAACTAGATATGCCAGAAACTCAACCTGTAACCAATGTTCCCTCTAAGCTGTGGAGTCTTGTGAACAAAAATTCGACTTTGTGAGCTACTGGCTGCTGCATAAATTAGTTTGCTCTGGAGCCGTCCTTCCTGAGCTAAGACAAAAATGTGTGAGCTGGAGGCTAAAAAACTGAGCTAGCTCACACTAACTCAGCTTAGAGGGAACACTGCCTGTAACCTCTGGCATGAAAAGTCACATTTCGTCTCCAATTTCTTGAGTGAAAGCACCAGGGGTCATTTCCTGCAGGAGCACACAGGAGCGGAGCTCCGGCAGTAAAGAGCCCAGGGGGCGGGCACATGCAACAAGCACCACCCCCTGCTCCCAGCAGCCCTCAGTCAGAGCAAGAAGCAGCCAGGTAAGCTGCAGAGCCCCCCCCCCGGCCCAAAACAGTCCAAGTTTTTGTTCAGGAAGACAGATCTGCATGTCCCCCCCCCTAACTGCTAGCCATCCAAAACAGTCCAGTGGAGCCTGAGCGGTGGGTGTTGCCTTCTGACACACTTCCGGTGAGGCCAGGGGGTGTGGCATATGCAAATGAGTTATGCTAATGAGCTTCTGCACCTCTCTTTCTACGAAATGACCCCTGGAAAGCACCATCCCCAAGCAAATAATCATAACCCATAAATATTAGTTTAACATTTTAAATCAGTCAAGTCATACTTAGTCGGATCCCATCAGTACTCATACAATCTCATTTATATTCTTTTCCATATTTCGAAGTCAGCTGAATCTATTTCTGATGACTGAGGAGATTGATGCTAATTGTTAAGGAACAGGAACAAATAGGATGTGGTTGTGGTGGTAGAAAGGACTTTGAAGCAGCATGTTAGAGTCAACCTACATATTCAGGACGTTCTCATGCCAAAGTCCTTGGAAAGTATCACTTTGGGTTGGGAAACATGCATTTGAATGTTTTGCAGTGACACTTAACTGAACAGAAAGCTAGTACTTTCCAAGAAGGCAAAGCTTGAACCATTCTCCCATGTACTAATTCTCTACAGAAGGGGTTTGACAGAGAACAGGAAATGCAATGCCCTCCACAATCTGAAATGGGCCATGTGGTATCCTTTCACACAGGAGTCTCTACAGACCTGGCAAATCCAAAAGTTAATGACTACAGATGCTTGACTACCACACAACCACAAAATTTAGCCTAAAACAAGATATAGATCAAGTTTCTAGTCATCATTACATCTGAGTGACTAAAAGCAAAAAATGACAAGATTTTTCAATTTTTAATATACATGCACAAGAGAGAATTGTAATAATACGGAAGCACTGCCATTTCCATCTGATCCCCTCATCTGGTTTTGATTCATTGCATTCTACATCACATTCATCTGACCCAAGGGTTAAATGCTGTAATTGATAAATCAAAATCAGGTTAAGCAGCACAGTTTCACAAGATGAAATCTTGCAGAGAAGGATAACAAAATGAAAGGAACTCAGCTGAGTTACAGAAAAGATAGGCCTGGCCCATTAACCATCAATTCCAGGCAACAGCAAGTTGAAAGTTCAAATGGTATCAGGGATGACTGGAAAAGTTGGGAGATAGTTCATTCACTGAATATGCAAAACAAGTGGCTGCAGAATTGCCAGCTGCATAATCAGGCAGTAGATCAAATACCACCTCGCTCAGAGGCACCTTTTCATTTTTTATTCTCTGTGTCAGAAATAAATTGCTGCCTCTCTCCCTCAGTTGTTCTTATTGAAGATAAAGGTGGGACAGGGTCAGTGTGCACTTCAAACACACCTGACACAGGTGGCTGCTGGCTTCAGCTCTAGCTGGCAAGTAGCCATCCACCCGCATGCAGCAGAGAGAAAATTCTTGTGGCCAGCAGTTTATTTATATTTGACAACATGCTGTTTATCTATCAAGCCTGACCAGGTGCACTATTTTACAAAACCATCATTGTATAGTTCACATCTAATGTGAAATGAAAACCAGGGGTTGGGAGAAAGGCTGAATAAAAAACTGCAAAGGGGTTGACAGGTAGGAGAGCAATTCTTGTGCTATCCCTGCTCATTGCTCAAGTCCATCGCAGTATGCCAAATGCATGTTGTGGGTTCTTTTGCACAGATTTGTGGTAGCAGCAGCAGCAGCAGCAGCAAAAAAAAAAAATCCATTATTTTGTGGTGTTTTCTTTGTATTTATCCAAACCAGCACAAGGACATTGTGAGGTCTTCTCAAGGACCCCCAATTCCCCCAGCTCCTCCTCCCCACAACAGCCATTTTTGGCCCTCAGCAAAAGGCAGGAAGGAGGGATTTTGTCTCTTCCTCCTCCTCCTCACTCCTGATCCACACAGCTATTATTCCATGGGGGCTTAGTGACTCTGCAAATAACTTTCCTAGAGTCAGAAAGGACTGGTGGGAGACTGAGGGGGGAGATCTATGGCTATCACCCAGATGTGACGTCACACGCTGGGGCGGGGCCACAGCCATTTGAGGGGAAAACTCTATGTTTTCCCCTCAAATGGCTGTGGCCCCGCCCCAGTATGTGACATCACATCCGGGTGACGTAGATGCGGCGCGCGCGCGCTTTGCGCGCACATGCACCAGGAGATGGCCAGTGATCCCCCGCCGAGGAGGTAAGAGAGATTTGGCAACCCTAATCAGTGCTAGCGTTTTCCAGACTGCATTCTTAGCATTGAATTTATGAAGCTGTTGTATGCTGAATCATACCATTGATCTATCAAGGTCAGTACTGTCTACGTTGAGTGGCAGTGGCTCTCCAGAGTCTCAGTCTTCCACATTATCTACTGCTTCCTGGTCCTTTTTCTTGGAGATGTTAGGGACTGAACCTAAGACATTCTACATGTCAAGTAGATGTTTTGCTGCTGAGCCATGACTCCTTCCCAAAGGTTTCTTAGAAGTCTGGCAGTGATTTACCAATAACAGACAAACTTATCTAAAAGGCAGCTTTTCCACTACTAGCAAGTTGCTCTGGAAAGCAGGGTCACAAGGGAGTGCTGGATATCCCCTTAGGGAGCCTGCTTAATTGGCATAAATCAAGAGCCTCCTTGAACAGAGTATGCCTCTATCTACCTGCCTGTCTACCTGGAGAGAGACCTATGATATCAAGGGCAGAGCTATGTTACCACCTGCTGTGTCTCTACCCTCCAGCCCCTGGAAGCATATCCTGAGGAAAGCAGTGAGTGTTTGCCTGCCTGACAGGGGAGGGGAGGTTGCCATCAAAGGCAGAAATGCTACTGCTCGCTCTGGCCCTTCCCTCCCTGTGCATTAGTTTGCGAATGAGTGTGGGGCTAACACAGAGCGGTTCTGTAGCAGTATGTAGGGGTCCCTCAGCAGACCAGTTAATGTGGAAAGGGTGCTCCGAAACATAGCCAGTTGAAAAACACTCCTGAATTGTAAAATTTGTGATTGTTTGTCTAGGCCTCTCTTAGCCTGTCGGGAGGGGGGGGGGTATAGATGTGTCATCGATCAGTCATATATATAGCATGTACAGAGTTCCTTATAAATCTTAGTTATCATCACAGCAGCTTTCCAGATAGGTCATGCTTGTTTTTAAGGTTAAGATGAATGCCTGCCTGTCTGCCTACCTGGAGAGAGATGATATCAAGGGTAGAGCTGTGTCTCTACCCTTCAGCCCCTGGAAGTATATTCTGAGGAAGGGAGTGAGTGCTTGCCTACCTGACAGTGGAGAGAGAATGTTGCCATCAAGGGCAGAAATACTACTGCCTGCTCTGTCCCTTCCTTTCCTGAGCATTAGTTTGTGAATGTATTTGTGTGTGTGTGCTTTGCACCTTCAAGTTACTTCCAACTGCAGAGACGCTATGAATTAACTACCTCCCAAACTCAGGTCTTGCAAACTGAAGGCCATGGTTCCCTTTACTGAGACAATTCCAGGCCCTTTCTGCATGAATTTTTACCCCAACATTTCTGCATATGCAATCCTGTTTGCCTTTACTCTGGATTCAGTGCTTGTAAATATGCACCTCCAGTTTTCCCCCTGGAATCGCAAAAGAATCCAGATTATGTATACTCCATTACTATAAGAAAAGTTACCCAAATTCAGTTGTGGGCAGAATATTCCTGGTGTCCATGCCTCAGCCTTCCACGTGGGGTTTTCCCTGCCCCCTATCAGCAAAATGATGCTTAGGTACAATTGCCATCCAGGACTTGGAGTAGTGTGCATACGTCATCAGTACTAAAAAGCATTAACGCACGGTCCTGAACTACATCGAAACATGTGTGATGGTAGATTTTGCGTTATACAGGTGTCATGGCTCAGATGGGGTGTCACCTGATGCTGCCACCACTCTGGTTCCAGGCTCCTCTGAGAAGGTCCAGAGCACCCTTCCAAGCCTTTAGACCTCCCTTTTAGCCGAAATGAGCATGAGGACCAGGCAGAGTGAACAATGAAAACAGTTTATTTTATAGGAGGTCAAACAAACAAGGTGCAGGAATAACAACAGTGAGTGGGTGAAAAGAAAAGAAATCAAATGCTCTAACGCATCTAAATATACTGTCCCTAGCTCATTATCTAGAGTGGCCTTAGACTACTCACCCTTCCCTCATGTTATGCATTCAGCCTGAACTGTCTTTGCAAAAGGACTGTTATGTCCACTGACCGCCACCAGCTTGACTCTGTAGGAACAATGGGGACTAGGCTCCTAGTCTCTCCACTTGGGAACCAATAGGACTGTGGCGGGAGATTTGAACCCACCAACGGGACCTAGGGGCGTGTCCCCAGGTGTGTATATAGCTGGCCAGCTGGCCAGTAGTTGTTGTCTTTGTTGTGTACTAGTAAACCATGCTGAGCACTATATCCGTTTCAGTGGTTTATCCAAGCGTCTAACTCACTACACTTCAATGGCGACGAAGGTGGGATCCCGATGAGCATTCCAGCCCGGCTGATGGAACTATGTGAGGGACGACAATGCACCGCTACCTACGCTCCTCCGATCGATGAGCAACGAGGGTGAGGAAGCTGCTTCCCAGCCACAGCCGCGACCGATCAGCACAATGGCCGTTGCTCCGGGATCAGGGCTGGTACCACCATTTGATACAGCCCGTCCACAGCAATGGGGAGCCTGGATCACTGGCCTCAAGTCCTGATATTCTATCAGGTGACAGACAAGGCCAGGAAGAAGGGCCTCCTACTCGGGTCCTGTGGGCCTGCCATCGTAGAACTGGCCCAGTACCTACTCTCCTCCAAGAAGCTTGATGACTGCACCTTCGATGAGATCGTCACTGCAGTCCAGAACCACTACACACCCAAGCCATCGGAGATGACGTGCCACGTGGTGTTCCACCAGCAGAGTCAGCAAGGCCACAAAACTGCCACGGAATTCCTTGAGGAGCTCCGCCACCTGGCATTTGAGTGCAAATTCAGAGCACACTTGGACACTGCCCTTCGAGACCGTTTCATCACAGGACTTCGGGAGGAGAAACTACGGCGACACATAATGGAGGGTGAGACGGTCACAATAGCATCAGCCACCGCCACTCCGTGGGAAAGGTCCCACCCGGCAGCCACCACCACACACAAGTCTGCCATCACCATGCCGGGCGACCCCGAGGGCGTGGAGGTCCACTGCACGTAAGCTCCACACCACATTCCAGCCTTGCACGCGGAGCTCCGCACGCAAGCATCCCAGCTCAGCAGCCCTAGAGTGCACCAGCTGCGGCGACAGGCACAAGAGGAAAACATGCCGTTTCCGAGATGTCACTCAAGGCAAGTGAGTAAGTAGAGGTGGCTTGCCATTGTCTTCCTCTGCAAAGTCTTCCTTGATTGTCTCCCGTCCAAGTACCAAACTTGCTTAGCTTCCAAGATCTGAGAAGACTGGGCTATATGATACCATTCCACATTCTGCAGCCCATATACTCAAAAGCACATTTTTTTTTAAAGTGCACATTTTTTAAAAGTGCACATAACTTGCCCATGATAACCCTGGGGGCCTAAGTAATCTGAGCAATCTATTAAAGTGCGTACACATGGCAACAAGCAATAACTTTGTCAACTGGCATGGTAAATGCTGTTGGTTTCACGGGTGTAAAACCACTTGAAATACTGATAGGGTTTTTTTGTGAATGAATAATACAATTGGATGGGGTTCTTGACCCAAGAGAATATGCGCATTGCAGGGATCTTGTCTGTTAAAATCAAATTATCACTAGCTATTAGTATTATAGGAATATTCATGCTCTTTGCATCAGTTCTATTCACATGCTTGCCAATACTGAGTTCTTTTACTGTGGCTTCAGCATGGTGGCTGTGGGGATTTTAGCATACACCAGAAATATCACTGCAGTCAGGAAAACATCTTGAACTCAGCACATCATTTATCTCCAAAGGTTAAGTTAGACTTTGGGTTTTGATAGCATACAGTCCTGCTTTCTCAAATGCAATTTCCATTGTTATATTTAGGAGATTCATTTGGCAGTTCAGGTGCTGATTCTGTGTTGTAATAATTAACTTGATGTGATTTCACACCCCTTTATTGTTCTTTACTTATGTGACCAAGATATTAGCCACCTTCCTCTCATACATTCTGTGCTGTACCAAGATTTTAGAAGCTATGCTGTGTATGAATGCAACTACAGGTGTCATTCTGATTATACAGCTTTGCAAATGCAAGGCCTATCCTGAGAGACATGCCTCTTGAGCAATTACCATTTCACCCTTTCCCATTTGTATTCTCTCCCTTCACTGATGAATCCCGGGTTCTTTTTAGCCATTTGTAGCTTAGCCAACACTGACTTTAAAGCTTCAAGGATTTCTCTGCAGTGACCTGTAAATCCCTTTCCTGGTCAGTATGCTGTACTGCCGTTCTGTATAATATCCTCCTGTTTTGGTTTGCTGGCCCCAGACTTATTATTTCATGTTTCTCTACATTAAACTTAATTTTCCATTCGCTGGCCCAGGTACCTAAAAGACTCAAATCCCTGGTTCCTTGTTATTTGCTCCTTCTTCAGTTTCATACCATCTTCAGATTCTGAGATTTTGTGGTTCCTGTTCTCCTCCATATCATAAAAGAGTGCAAATTTTTCATCCAGGAACTCTTTCAGGGACTATATTATGTTTCTGATCAAGCACACAATATTGTAGCACTAAACAGAGGCCGATGTTAATGGATATTGCATGGCAAAATCTTCTTAGCATTAGAGGCAGGATGGATTGTAAGTTGACATTCCATTAGCTCATATTGCAGGTGAGGTTAGGAAGGATAAAAGGAAAAGAACATTCAGCAGCATTAACAGTGTGAACTTTTTTGGTAAAAGTCATCTTAGAGTCCTTTTCAGAGAAACACTTGACTGACATAGTAAACCCAATATAGGACACACACACCTTGTTGTGGTAACCAATTATTTGAATGCTCAAAAAGACAGAAATTTCTACATCATTTCCTGGCACAAGTCATATTTCAAAGTTTCCCAGGACAGGGGAAGCAGCCATCTTGCCATGATCTATCTAGTACATTTGAATCCTGTTTTTCCTTCAAAGAGCTCAGGGCAGAATACATCACTCCCTGCTAGGGTTGGCCAGGCTGAGGCAGAAGGGCTGGAAACGGGCGGGCGCGACATCATTGACATCACTGACGCTGCAACATCACTTCCAGATTCAACCTGGAAGTGGAAAAGAGTAGATGTAGGAATCACTGGAAACTCTTATCTGGTTTTTTCCTCCTGCTGATGCTTCAAGCAGCTCACAAAACCAAAATAGGACCCACGGTAAGTAGGAAATACCAAAAACCAGCAAATACCATGCTACAGACGATTATAAAATATCTCAAATTATTATTATTATTATTATTATTGTTGTTGTTATTGTTATTGTTATTGTTATTATATTTTTACAATTTATTCACCATATATTATTTATATAAGCCTTAATACATAGAAAGAATCATATAACATCTAAGTATAATCTCTTAATATATCACAAAAGATATTGCACAACCTCTTTATTAATATTAGTCCTCCTTAATTATACAAAAGTTTTAAGAGGAAGGACTCCTTTAAGTCTATTTTGAATAAGTGCTCAGTCTTCCTCCAACAGAGGTCCAGATATCCTCCTGTTTCAGTGTCTTCCTCAGGGAGTTCAACAGATATTTCCAAGCACAAGGTTGCCAAATACTAACATAGGTAAAGGTAAAGGTTTCCCTTGCTCGAAAGCTAGTCGAATCCGACTCTAGGGTTGCAGGGCTCATCTGTGTTTCAAAGCCGAAGAGCCAGCACTGTCCGAAGACATTTCCATGGTCATGTGGCTGGCATGACTAGACGCCGAGGTGCACGGAACGCTGTTACCTTCCCACCGACGTACCTATTTATCTACTTGCAATTTCTTGCTTTCGAACTGCTAGGTTGGCAGGAGCTGGAACAAGAGACGGGAGCTCAATCCGTCTTGCGGCACCCGGGTCTTGAACTGCTGAACTACTGACCTTCCACAGCCTGCAGTTCAGCGTCTTAACCACTTGAGCCACCGCAGCTCCACAAAATACTAACATAAAAGGTAGCAAAACCAGAATAGGTTACAATACTTGCAGTCTCATAGTGGACAGAGTCCCAAGAAAGTGAAAAGTTCTTACACAAAATATTTATCCAAATTTTTCAATAAACGCTGCAAAAAGTTTCTCTTAGTGAGCTCAAAGCTTCCTCCAAAGTGAAAAGCATGTTCAGTCTCTCCTTAACCTTGCATAGTTATATAGAGCACAACAGGCGTGGCTAATTAAAGAATCATAGTCCTCCATTAAAAGCCATTCATCAGTATTAGAAATAAGTTTTTTTGAGACTCTGTCCTTACATTGAAAGAGTATACATGCAGTAAACAGAATAGGTTACAATACTAGCAGTCTCATAGCACAAAAAACATGATAAGTCATTATATTGATTCAAACCATTTGGTTCCAAAGTGTTAAATTTAAAAAAAATAGCGTGCCTTCTGTTGATGTTTTGTGATATATTAAGAGATGATACTTAGATATTATATGATTCTTTCTATGTATTAAGGCTTATAGAAATAATATATGGTGAATAAATTGTAAAAATATTAAATATTAATAATTATTATTATTTGAGATATTTTATAATTAGTTGTTATATTTTATATGGTAAATAAATTGTTAAAAAATTATTATTATTTGAGATATTTTATAATAGTCATAGATGCAACGAATGTGAAGTTGAGCAAACTTCAGAGGACGGCGGAAGACTGGAAGGGCTGGCGTGATCTGGGATGTGAGGGCGATCTGGCTGCGACATCTGTCACCCCATTGATCGCCAGGGTTGATTCGGCTGATCTGGCTGGCTAGGCGGGTGTCCCCTACCTCCCTCACCGCTCCATGTGCGTCCCTCCCGAAGCTGCGCGCTCGGTGGAAGAGGACGACCATTCCAGATAGAAGGAGTGTACCGTTCTTTGGTCAAGGGTATACGATAGCTGCGCCTGGCGTGATCTGGTCCATGGGGTCGCGAAGCGTCGGACTCAACTGTGCGACTGAACAACAACAACATAATCATCTGTGGCACAGGATGCTCCAAGCAGCAGCAGGGAAGGGAGCTTGCCAGTGGGAGACCTCCCATTACAGCATGAGGAAAGCCTACTACCCCTTTGCTCCTTTTACCTGCACAATGACTCCATGAATTAATGTTCTCCAAAATGTCCTATCATTAGCAGCCTTAAAGTTATGTAATTCCCCAGTAGACATTACTTTTGGCTTCTTGATGTTCAGTTGTAGTCCTGCTCGGGCACTTTCTGTTTTAACCTTCATCAGTAATCGTTTCAAGTCCTTACTGTTTTCTGCCAATAATGTGGTGTCATCTGCATATTTCAAATTGTTATTGTTCCTTCTGCTGATTTTCAGTCCACCATCTAAATTAATCCATCTTTCCTTATGATGTGTTCTGCATACAGATTGAAGAGACAAGGAGATAAAATACATCATTGTCTAACACCTTTGCCAATTGGAAACCATTCTGTATCTCCATATTCTGTCCTAACAGTGGTCTCTTGTCCAGAATATAGATCGCACATCAAAACAATAAAATGCTGTGGCACCCCCATTTCTTTTAAAGGCAACCATAGCTTTTCATGATCCACCCAGTATAAAGCTTTGCTGTAATCTATGAAACACAAGCTGATTTTCTTCTGAAATTCTCTTGTATTCTCCAGTAACCAACAGAAATTTCCAATATGATCTCTAGTACTTCTTCCTTTTCTGAATCCAGCTTGAACATCTGGCATTTCTCATTCCATATATGGTAACAGTCCTTGCTGTAAGATTTTGAACATCACTTTATTTGCATGAGAAATTAATGGTCCAATAGTTGCCGCAGTCTTTGATGTCTCCTTTTTTTGTAATTGGGATGTAGATTTATCATTTCCGGTCTATGGGCCATTGTTTTGTTTTTCATATTTGTTGGCACAATCTTGTTAAGATTTTGATGGACTCAGTTTCTGTGGCCTGGAATACCTCTACTGATATCCCATCTACTCCTGGTAACTTGTTTCTACCAATTGCTCTCAGTTTAGCTCTCACTTTGCTTTCTAAAACTGTAGGGTCTTCTTCAAAAGATGCTTCTTGGGAGGAATCTGTCATTCTTTTGTTTCTTTTGTACAGTTCTTCAGTGTATTGTTCCCATTTTTTCTTTATTTTGTCCTGTTTAGTGTTGATCTTTCAGCATGCCTAACTGTGATTTAAATTTCCCTTTGATTTCTTGGATCTTGTGGAACAGATCTCTTACTCTTCCTTTTTTGTTGTTCTATTTCTTTATTCTAGTCATTATAACTGTTCTCTTTGTCTCTACTTGTGAGTCGCTGGAAAGCTGCATTTAGGCTTTTGATTCTGTTTCTGTCACCATTTACTTTTGCTTCTCATCTGTCTTTAGTGATTTGAAGAATTTTGCTACAGGAATGGTTTTTGTGCATTCTTCCTTGATAATATCTCTGGTTTCAACCCATAGTTCTTCTGGTTCACATTCACTTGAACTTAGTAATTAAAACCTGTTATTTACATGTTTTTTAAACTCTTCAGTAATGTTGCTTAGGTTGTATTTTGGCATTATGATCATTTTGGTGTTTTTCTTCAGCTTTATTCTAATTTTTTGTATTAACAATTCATGATCTGTACGACAATCAGCTCCTGGTCTTATTTTAGCAGGGAGAATAGAGCTTCTCCATCTTCTGCTTCCAGCTATGTAATCTACTTGATTTCTAGATTGGCTGGCTGATGATGTCAACATATACAATCATCTGTTTGGTTGCCTGAAGCATGCATTTGCAATGAACAAATTGTTGTCTTCACAGAATTCTGTGAGTCACTCTATTGCTTCATTTTGTGTTCCTAGCCCAAATCTTCCAACAATATTTGATTCTGCTTTGTTTCCTACTTTTGTGTTCTGGTCACCTATGATTATCGACACATCTTGTTTAGGTGTGTGATCAGTTTCTTCCTGGACAGTTGCGTAAAAGCTTTAATGTTTTTCTCACCAGCATCTGTATTTGAGGCATAAACCTGAACGATAGTTATATTTATAGGCTTTCTATAATTGATATTATTTGGTCAGACTTTGCTTTATAACCCCTGTCTGCCTGGGCTGCATCTTGCCTTACTATTATAACAAGTCTATTCATTCTGTGTTTGTCATTCCCTGAGCAAAACACTTCATAATTTTCTGATTGAAAATATCCTAATACAATCCACTTTAGTTCACTCACTCCCAGGATTGCAATGTTTAAACATTCCATTTATCATTTTATGACTTCGAGCTTACTTTGATGCATACTCCTTATATTCCCTGTTTCTATTATATCCCTCAAACAGCTTTGGACTTTCCTTTTGCATCCATTCATGTCAACAACTGAACATCCTTTTGGCTTTAGTCCAGTTGTATATTAAGAATAGCGCTAGTCGTAGTTGTCTTTAGCTCTTCCCCAGTAACTGATTGAGTACTATCCATCCTGGATGTTCCATCTTACAACACTATATATATATATTTAAATGGAATGTCTCATCATAGCGTTTTTGAGGTAAGAGTTGTTCAGAAGTGGTTTATCATGGCCTTCTTCTGCGCAGAACTAACCAGGGTTAGCTGTACGGTCCACTGTCATTGTCTATGAAAGATCCTCCATCAGTGTCACCTTCTAGTACTGCTGCTGCCCAGAGAGGGTGGAGACATCTTAGCCTGGTGTCTCAGCTGTGACCATTCTGCCTTGAGTGACTCTGCTAGGAGTTTAAACACATTACAATATTGCTCTCAGCTTCACCGACACACACAAATCCCCTCACCACATTAAGGTGTGTGTCCAAGAGGAAGGCTGTTGCTGTGCCTTGCCAAAATTATCCTATCATGCTTTCACCATGTCCACTATGTAACATGTAAAGTAGACAATTATCAAAAGCAATATTGACCTTATAAGATGGTGATGGTGTATAGCCTTGACATATCTGCAGGTGTTTTCTCATGTATATTATGATGAATTGTAATTTCCAAAGATGAAGGCTCAGTACTAAGAATGTATGAATATTATGTTACAATAATCTACCAAACTTATATTACATTGCTTATAACTGTATTTGGATACATAAAAATTCCAGGAAATACACACATTAATTCCAGCTCTGATGTCCCAACACATTATTCATAAATGGAGTCCCCAACCACACATTTTAAAAGCCAGCCACCATAAAATTTTATTCTAATTTTTCCCCAACAAGGCAAAAAATGTAATTTTAATAACTGTAATGTCCACAACACTAAGATACTTTTCTTCAATTACTGTTTTTGTGTTACTCTGTTTGTCTCTGTGCAATATTTGACAAATAATAAAAACACAGGCTTGAAAACATGACCAAAGGCCACAGGCATTACAATGGAAGACACAAAGGTTTGACTAAGAATGCTAGAAATGTTTGTCTTTCATACGGTTTGTGGTGAAACCAATTCTACAGCAACACATAGGGTTGGATCCACACAAAATTTTCCAACAGTGAAATGAAACTTTTCTGCCTCTCCCCTCGCTCTGCAACTCACGGATCTTCATGAAATGCTGCTCCTGGGGGACAGAGAGTCCTGAAGTATGACACTAGGGGGTTCTATAGCAGGTCAGGAGAATTGGTGGAAATTGTCAGTTAAAATTGGATCAAACCCATCCAATATATTATTGAAGAAAACAGTGCAACAGGCAAGTGTAAGAATGGGTACCACAAACAGATCCAATCCTTGTTTTTCTCTAGCATTCCAGCTGCTCAATTCCACATCAGAAAGAAATGCTAAATGCTTCCCAGAGAAATTCAGCGATCGTAACAAAATGTGTTTGGCTCAGCCATGCTTTCTATATTGGTATATGTTCCTGTCTTTCATAATTTTTATCAGTCATCAAAATCAGTCCTGTTACAGCTACTAAGGGAGAAATCACATAATCTTTTAAGCTTACATAGGATTGCCAATCTGCATCCAATGTGCACACACTCATCTTTGATAAACATCTCATTCCCACTTAGAATCAAAGTCTAAATAGAGGGATTTTGCAGAAGAATTTCAATAATTATTCTTCCCCCCAATGTCCCCCAGATGTTGCACTAAATGGTATATATGTACCTGAAGAAGTCATTCATAGTCAAAGTCCCTTTAATGTAAGACTTTAAGAAGAGTGAACTTTAACTTTAAACATACCTATGAAAAACAGATTCATGAAAAGTTAGATGCTGTCCTCCTTCAAGATGATCTCAGCTCTTAAAATATGATGGGTTTAGTGGGATTAAGAGCCTATATTGCCGCCAATGAGAAAGGAGGGTGCCTCTTGAAATTGCTGCTCAAATCTAACTAACAATTGCCACATGTTGAGCAAGATTTAAGAGTTATTAAAAATGGATGCCACTATTACGTTCTTTACTTGAAAGGCCTTTGTTTTCCAGAGAATAAAAAGAGAACACAAATTTCTGTACAGTAATCTTGATTCTCATGACAAGCTGAATGATCTCTTTCCTACATAGTTGTGTCTTGATACTTCTCAGTAGCATCACTGTCCTCACTAGTTATGAAAAACAAATAATAAACAGCTACTATGATTTGCTCTAAATCAAGTAACTCCATCCAGTAATGCAGATCAACATATGCAACTAAGATGCATGGCCAGACAACAGGGTATGCCCAAAACATGTCAGGTCACACAAGCACACAACTGGACTTGCAGTTGGATGTACATTGGAGGAACTCACTTTAAAAAGAAATATTATCTTGGCACTATGAGGAGTGCTGTGAGCAAGGATAAGGAACTTCTAGTTTCCTTCCCACTCCCCTTTTGCAAGCTGAAAGGGTGGCTTGGGGGGGGGGGGTTCCACCCCTTTTCCCTTGAGTCAGTGAAAGGGATGAAATGCCCCCAACACTGGTGAAAGTAAGGAGGAGGGAAACCCGAAGTTTCTTCTCCCCCCCTTGCAGCACTCAGCCGTGTTGGTCTGAAGCAGTAGAACAAACTTTGCATCCAATGGCACCTTCAAGACCAACAAAGGTTTATTCAAGGTATGAGCTTTCATGTGCATACACATATTTTCAAATATTTTTCAAGTATTTGAAAAAGTGCATAGGCACACGAAAGCTCATACCTTGAATAAACCTTTGTTGGTCTTGAAGGTGCCACTGGACTCTAAATTTGTTCTTCAAGTTCTTTTTAAGGAGAGTTCCCTCAATGTACATCTGATTGCGAGTCTGGTCACACGTACCCATGACCCAACACATCAGGCATATTATGTAACTAAATTCAAGGAGATACAGTATTGAAATGGAGGCAAAGTATCTATCATCAATTTGTATAATATTTTAATTATCTTTGACCTTAACTATTATAGCAGGTATTTCAAGGAAGCTTTTGCTGACTTGCATTTTTCTTTGTATTTTCTCATGGTTTTGACAGTACAGGTGACTTGGAACTATTTTATGTTCCATTTAATAGTATATTTTACTGCTAATTATAACTTCAATGGTATCTATCATCATACATTAAACAACTATGTAAGTATATCAGAAATATATTTGCTCATATAGTAAACTGCAGAAATTCAGAAGCAGCTGCCTTAGAGCTGGTTTCATTGGGTCTGTACTTCTCTAAAGGTTCTCCAACACAGCAGTAATCAACAACAACCATTTTAACATTACAGTACAGCCCAAAATCTGGTTTATATTCTCAACACATAGTGTTAGACTAAGACAACTAACAACAAAGGCAACATGGTAAAAACAACTGATTTTTAAATATCTTATTTTGTCTTACTGTTAAATAAATTCATACATTACATAGAACTGGTGTTATATATAGTAGGAGATTTTTAGTTGAGCAATAAAATACTTTCCCCCTTTACCTGTACCATCGGCCTTGGCCTTATTTTTACCTTTTATTTTCTCCATTGTATACACCAGGGAGCCACAGCCAATCATGTGCATTGATGTGCATCTTCTATTTATGCTTTTATTTCAAGAAACTGATCTCACATCAATTTATCCATGATGCTATATAAAATCTGAAGTGGACCTAAGAGAAACGCTGTGACTAAAAATTCTTTAATCCTGTTGTGGCCACAATCCTATAATAGTTTTGTTTTTGTACAGATGAGCTGATTATGATATAGACACACTGAATTCCGCTGGGCCTGTACCAGATATATCTAAGAACATCATGGGTATTACTTCAGAAAGCTACGCTTGTCTTTCAGAATTCCACCAAACAGGCGGTACAATTACAAGATGTATCTTATTTGGGATGTGGTCCATGGGGTCGTGAAGAGTTGGACTCAACTGTGCAACTGAACAACAACAACAATTCAGAAGCCTCAGGCCTGAATGTTGCAGTTTTATGTGAAACTGCTAAATGGTGGCTACTAAAACATTTAGAACTGGGAGCACCAGGTTTGTTTGTTTGTTTTGCCATCAAGTCACAGCAGACTTATCGTGACCCTGTGGGGTTCTCAAAGCAAGAGATGTTCAAAGGTGGCCTGCCATTGTCTGCCTTCACATCATGACCCTGGTATTCCTTGGTGGTCTCCCATCCAAATACTAGCCAGGACTGGCCCTGCTTAGCTTCCAGGATTGGATGAGATCAGATTATCCTGGGCTTTACAAATTTATCTGCTGCTCTTCAGTGGAAAATGTCTATTCCCTATAAAATGTTCACAAAGTATAGGTTTATTATTTGGGCCTTCTTTAGAAAAAGATGGGTAAGTTTTATACCCCACTTTTCTCTGTCTTAAGGACTAAGTTTACAATTGTCTTCCCTTCCCCTCTCTACAACAGGCACCTTGTGAGGTAGATGGAGCTGAGAGAATTTTGAGAGAACTGTGACTGGCCCAAGGTCACCCAGCGGGCTTTATGTGGAGGAGTGGGGAATCAAATCTGGTTCTCCAGATTAGAGTCTGCTGCTCTTAACCACTACCCCAAACTGGCTCTCACAGTTAGGACCATGTCTTTAATTTAAACGAGCTACTCATTACTCCACTGAAGGACCTTCCTGCTACAGTTGATACAGGGAGTGAACTCAACACTCCATGCACATCTACTAGTCATGTTATGGATTATTTCACCCCACTCAGTTTAGAGGAAGCTGACAAACTGATCCTAACTGTATGCCCTACCATGTGCTCCCTCGACCCATGCCCTTTGTGGCTAATTAAAGCTGGCCATGAGGGGTTTCATCATGCCTTGTGGGAGATCATCAGAGGGGCCATTTGTGGAGGCACTTAAGGAAGCAGTGGTGCACCCTCTCTTGAAAAAGTCATCTCTGGATCCAGCTGAATTGGCTGACCATTTATTTGTTTCATGTATGTAAAGAAGTGAATATATTCCCCAGTAAAATTGCTGACAATGCACATTAACTAGCAAATGAGATTGTGATTGAACAGAACTCTGGCCATTACAGTCAAGACAAAGGAAAACTTTGAAAGCGTCTGTCTTGTAATAGTGATATGTCAATGAGTCTCAAGTGTCTTTTACAGCCATATTTATGAGGTGCACTAGAACGTTTCTTATCAAGCCAAGAGGGTATGTGAAGCCAACTAAAGCCATTTAAACATTATAGCTTGTTTAGGCTACCAAAATATGGTATGACAACATGTCTAAAAAAAAAAGATTGCTATCTGATGTAGTCATTTTTTTTAACGTCTCCCTCAGCTTTGGTTCTGAAAGGTGTTAATACTCTTAATTAGAAATTAGATCTTATCTTTGAAAACCTTCATAATTCTTTTCCTAACTGTAATCAATAATGGTGTAAAATATTTAGCAAGGAATTCACATAGACCCTTTAAAATAAAGCAGTACAGTTATCTGTAGTTGAGAAACAAGAAAACTTACTTGAAATATGACCCCCCCCCCCTAAATATGTTTCTCATTTAGGCTTGCCAGTCTCACCAGGGATGGGTGACCCCCTCCACCCAGGCTCCCATATTCCACCACCACTCTTGCAGCTAGCAGTGACAGTGTAAAATCACTTTCAGGGAAAACCTGGAAATAATGTCTGTCCACTCTAGGAATTTCTGAAAATCATAGTGCTTCCATTGTTCCCCAGAGATGTGTGATGTCACCCCTGGGTTTCCCCAGACGTCACATCACAATGTTGCTTGACAGTGACCCACATGTACCCACCCATCACAGGACTCCCTCTGGTTGCCCCTGGCTGGGAACCCTACTTGCATTATTTCTTGTTTATTTATTTATTTACTAAAGTTCTATGTAAGAAAAGCAACCTGTGAGTTTATTGGACACAGATTTCATCCATTTGACACTGTCAGCTTTCTTTTGTTTAAGTGTTTGGGTTTTTTTTGTATCCTTGTGACTCTGAAGATAGACTTGAAAGTGCATCAGTGAAACTACTAATTACATCTCCAAGGCTGGGGAGCAGGAGTTTGTTATGATTTATAGTGATGACCCTGCTCAGCTCCTTATCTTCCCCATGACTAGTAGAAGGATGTTTGGGCTTAAACTATGAAAAATGACTTGGACTCGAATAGCAAAAGCGGAGTACAGAAAGGACTAGTGAATATCAGCAAATTTCCATCATTTTTTAGCATTAAGAGCACATCCTGCCCAGCACATATTTCAGTTAATGCTCAGGCCCAACCTGTGGATAACCTTTAGAAGTTCCAGTGTTGTTGGGCAACCATTGAGCTAATATCTCTCCAGGCACAGATGAAAAAGGAGCCTTATCATGAAGACTGATCTGAGGGAACATGATGGAATGTAAGGTGGGATGTGCTTATCATGAAGACTGTTTTTTGAGAATGTGCAACCCATAGTCCAGTTAATGAATCAAGTTAGATCCCGTGACTTCATGGAAGCTGGGTGAAATCATAGCCTATAACAGCATTCTTGCATCTAATTACATCAGCTGCAATTTCATTTGAAGCCTAAGGAGCAATAAAATGTAATCATGCTTTATTGGTCATTTTCCTATAGCTCAGGTGCAGAGCCCAAGATAAGTGTGTTGCCATGGCACAGCTCTTAAGCTTATCATTTGGTCATTTTGAGCTCAGTTGACAGAAGGATCACGGGGAGTAGCTGTAATTGGAGTTTACAATGTTTGTAAGTATTAGATGACTTGTAGCTTAATGCCATAACTATAGGGAAAATAAATTACCAGGTCATTAAAGGGCTTTAGCTATTCATACAGCCTTAAAGAATAATAAGGGGGACAGTAATGTTTCTCTAACACATAAAACCTACTTTTCAATTAAGAGCATAATGGGTTAGCCCTGGCGTTATGTTACAGTCTCATGAGTTTCACTGCTAAGAAATTATTGGTGCTATGACCAAGCTTTCAAAGATGGGCACAGAGCGACGCACAAGCGGGTAGCATGTAATAAATTCTAACAAGAAGGTTTAGACAGGAGCCTTGCTACCCCCATGAAAATCTATGCTTTTTTAAAGCTGTAAAATCTGAGCAAAGATTTGGAACACTAGTTGTGGATGTATTTATTTAATACTTAGGGCAAACCAAACTAACTTTATTCTAAAGCAATTGAGAAGAGATGTTATCATGGGAAATTAATAAGCTCTGAGGGGCATAGAAAGGAACACACTGGGAGACATGAATCACATCACTTCCGTTATGGTAGCCATGTTCTATTTTAACTAGGTGCTGTTTAACATTATTGAATTTCTTGGAGAAGGATGGAAGAGCTGCTTTGAGGAGCAGAGTGTTAAAAGCATCAAGACAAACCAGAAGCATTTCTATAAATATATCCAGAACAGGAAACCAGCCAGAGAAGCAGTTGGGCCTTTGGATGATGAAGGAATAAAAGGATTGACAGAGAAACTAAATGAATTATTTGCATCTGTGTTCTCTGTGGAAAGTAAGAGACATGCACCCATTTCATTCACAGCCACCATTTTCAGAAAGGGAGCAGAAAGAATTGAGTCAAATTGAGGTAATGAGAAATGAAGGTATAGACCTATTTTAGACCTAATTCTATACCTACTGGGGAAATTAAAAACCAGTAAGTCTGTGAGTCCTGATGGCCCACCCCCATGAGTTCTTAATGAACTCAAATGTGAGATTGTTGATCTGCTAAGCTGTATATGTAACTTGTCACTTAAATCAGCCACTGTACCAATACAGTGCAACTTGACAGCACTTTATACATACAGAAGAAGAATCAGCTACTGATATGATCATAGGTAGCTTATTGCTTTGGAGAAGACTGATTGTGGTCATTACTTAAGTTTCCAGTATAAACATTTACCGAAAATTCTTAATAACTTGAAAAACTGAGAACAATAACTTAATATCTGCACAGAGTGCATTCAGTGCTTTCTTCAGGGTTTGCTTGACTTCAGTCTGGTGAATAACTAACAGATATCACTGCACTATGCATATGAAATTTTGAAAAAGTCCTTGAACCTTACTGGTTTGTTTCAGAATTCCTCAGATCTTCACATCAGAAATTTTCCCAATATGGCTTCCGGTCTGGCTAAGATGGAGGACTGAAGCGTTTCGCGATCGTGCGAAGCGAGCGACGGCCACTTTTGACAGTTTGGGCAATACACAGCCCAACGCATCACTCCCCAGCGAGGGGGGGGGACAAGCAGGCAGCAGCGCCCTAGAGGGAGTGTGAGGTTGGCGTAATCCAGCTTCGGAAGAAGCTGAATTGGGCTTTGACCTCCTCCCACGAAGAAGGCAAGTGCCAAGCAACTCTATAGTGGCCGATCGAGCCGGATTACCGGCATAAATTCTTCGTCAGCCGACCTCTTTGAAGAAGGACAACAACTGTGAGTTAAAAGAAACAATGCGAAACCCGTTTTGAACGTGCTAGATAACAAAAACGTGCCGCTTACCTGAACTGAGTTTGGAGTCAATTTGAATTAAGCGGTTGAGCGGAAAATGAATAGTAAATCCCAGAAATCCGATTCCGGAGAGAAAAAAGTTGATTGAAGCCTTTAAAAACTGTAAAAACGCTTATTGTTTAACATTCCTGTGGTGAAGATGGAGCCGTGTGCGCAACTGTAAAATCGAAACTCACGAACAATAGCGTGGGAAGAGCAGGCTGGTGTCACAAAGAAAGAGGTCCGTGTGAAACATCCAGGAAGTTGAATTCCTAGACGGGCATTAGCGAAAGGAAGACAGTGGAACTTTTAAAGGTGCCGGACCGGAAGTGAGTTTTATGCGGAAGGAAGGGCCTGCAAAATACCAATCTGACCTACTCTACATGAAATTACCATAGAGAAGTTGCGCCCGACATTTTGAGGAGGACTTCAACTAAATTTGCTTTTTTAATATATTTCTAAGGGTCTTTGGAAAGCGTAAACAGAGAGGCATGGAGGACTAAATCTTATCATCTAGAAGAGTGCTTTATTTTGCGAATCTGTGAATTGGAAAGAAATCGCCAAGACGGAGACCAGGAGAGGCAAGAAAAGAGCCGACTCAGACCCAGAACTTAAACCGGTTGTGAGACCTAGGATTGGATCTACTTCAACCCCCAAAATGACAAGGTAAAGCGAGAAAAAAGAGATGCAGGCCTCCATGGAAGCAATGGAGAAGAGAATGACAGAGGCAATACAAGCCATGGGGGAGCAGATAGAAAAAACATTGGGGGACCAACTGGAGAAGCAAACTCAGATTCATCTGAAACATCTAGAAGAAGTCCAAGAGAAGAACATAACAGCATTGAAGGAACTGGTTACTACAGAAATAACTTCAATCAAGCAAGAAATGGAAGGAGTTAAGAAGGATGTTCAAGCAAATGCAACCAAGACTACAGAGACAGAGGAGAAGATACAAAAAATAGAAGAGAAACAAGATTCTTTGACTCAACAAATTACAAGATCAGAGACAATGATGGAGTTCAGAAGGATGCAGACTCATCTGAGATTCAGAGGCATTAAGGAAACAGAGAATGAGAACTTAAAAGAAAAAATGATGGAAGTGATAACGGCTTTTCTGGGCGAGGAGGAAGGGTCAATGGACTCAGACTTTGATTTGATTTATAGAGTGAACTCCAGAATTGCAGAAAAGAAGAATTTACCAAGGGATGTAATTGTACAATTTGTAACAAGATCAACAACAGAGGAGATATTCAAGAAGCAATTCACCGTCCCTTTTGAAATAGAGGGAAACAAAATTATGGTGATGAGAGAACTCCCAAGAACAATACTGCAAGACAGGAAAAGGTATAAATCCTTGGCGGACAAACTCAGAGCTTTGAGCATCAGATATAGATGGGAGATTCCACAAGGTTTATCCTTTACGTATCAAGGTGGGAGGATTCAGATCAGATCGATGATGGACTTTTATAAATTTAAGGCGGACAATGCGGACGTCTTTGGAGAACTTTAAAATAAAACGCATAATGGAGTACAAATTGTTGTCATGGAATGTTAATGGATTAAATTCACCAAACAAGAGGAAAAGAATCAATCATTGGATACAGAAACAGAAATGCAACGTGATATGCTTGCAAGAAACACATATTAGAAAACAGGATATAAAATATTTAAAGAATGCTTTATTTGGAATTGAATTTTGTTCTGCGGCCTCAAACAAGAAAAAAGGAGTTGTGACATATGTGAAGAAGGAGTTACAACCTACAGAAATTTTTAAGGACATAGATGGCAGATACGTGGGTGTGGAATTAATGATTCAGCAGAAAAAAACATTGTTGATCAACGTGTACGCACCCAATGGAGCAAAGGAAAAATTTTTTAAGGATATAACTGACCAATTACAACAATTGACTTATGAGCAAGTTATTATGGCCGGAGACTTTAATGGGACAATAGATCGTGTAGACAGAAAACCACAAAAGGACAACGAATTCAGCGGAAAACTGCCAAAGAATTTTTTTGAATTAGTTAAGCAAGAAAAATTAGAAGATGTTTGGAGGAAATGGAACCCGATGCAGAAAGACTTTACTTTTTATTCCAATAGACATTGCTCTTTTTCCAGAATTGATATGATTTGGATGTCTGAAGAATTATCAATGAAAACACATAAGACTGAAATTTTGCCAAGATGTAATTCAGATCACAATCCGGTGGTATGGAGTTCCACAGAAAGGAAAAAACCCTTTCTGTGGAGGATTAATGAAGACTTGTTGGATAAGAAAACAGTAATTGAGATGTTAAAGGAAGAAACGAAACAATTCTTTCAACAAAATTTAAATAAAGAAACACCGATACAGATTGTATGGGATGCTTATAAAGCGGTGATGAGAGGAATTCTCATCTCGCAAAACGTGAAGCAAAAAAAGGAAAAACTTCAAAAACAAACAGAAGTGTTAGAAAAAATTGCTCAGAAAGAAAAGGAATTAAAAAAGAAGCCTGGAAAAAAGCAAATTATTAAAGAATTAAAGTTGCTGAAGGAACAACTGAATGAGACTTGGAATCAGGAAATGTATTGGAATTTAAAGAAGTTACAACAGAAATCTTTTGAAGGGGCGAACAAACCGGGAAAATACTTAGCTTGGCAACTTAAGGCTAGAAGAGAGAGAAGAATGATAACCAAAATAATAGAAGATGGAAAAGAGTTCGTTGATCCTAATGGAATAAAGAGATGTTTCTTCAAGTATTATGCTAAACTATTCCAAACAACTAGAGTTGATCTTGAG
This sequence comes from Gekko japonicus, assembly GCF_001447785.1. Lineage (NCBI taxonomy): Eukaryota > Metazoa > Chordata > Lepidosauria > Squamata > Gekkonidae > Gekko > Gekko japonicus. The sequence goes on from NW_015174292.1 coordinate 315,941, forward strand.
AAGATTAAAACATATTTAAAGGAGATTCCACTACCAAAAATAAGTAAGGAATACAAAGATTTATTAAATGGTCCAATTCAAAAAGAAGAAGTGATGAAGGCAATAGAAGAGACAAAGTTGGGGAAGGCGCCTGGGCCGGACGGATTTACAGCGAAATTCTACAAAAAGATGAAAGAAGAAATTTCCCCGGTCCTGGAAGCTTTAACCAACGAAATAAGAGAAAACAAAAAGGTGCCGGACTCATGGAAAGAAGCAATTATTTCTTTGATTCCAAAGGAAGGACAAGATTCAACAAATGTAAAGAACTACAGGCCAATATCTCTTTTGAACAACGATTATAAAATCTTTGCAAAAATTATTGCAGAAAGGGTGAAAAACTATTTACAAACGGTAATTTCTGAAGATCAAGCGGGCTTTTTACCCAAAAGGCAGATTAGAGACAATGTAAGAATAGTAATGGACGCAATTGAATATTATGAAAAGCACCCAGAAAAAGAAGTAGCTTTTCTGTTTGTTGATGCAGAAAAAGCTTTTGACAATCTTAATTGGAATTTTATGCACCAGATGATGGAAAAGATTGAAGCGGGACAACATTTTAGAAATTGTATTGAAGCTATCTATTCTGAACAAAGAGCTAAAATAAATGTGAATAAAGAACTGACAGATAACTTCAAAGTACAGAAAGGAACAAGGCAAGGTTGTCCGTTATCACCGTTATTATTTATCTGGGTATTGGAAATACTTTTACAAAAAATACAGTACGATCAAGAAATAAAGGGCTTGACACATAAAGGACACCAATACAAATATCGAGCATTTGCAGACGATGTAATGTTTATGGTGGAAAACCCAACAGAAAAATTGACATTGCTTTTTCAAAAAATAAAGGAGTTTGGAGAATTGGCCGGCTTTTACGTAAATAAGAATAAAACAAAACTTATATGTAAAAACATGATCAAACAAAAACAAGTGGAACTACAAGAACTGGTACAATGTGAAGTAGTTAAAAAAACAAAATACCTTGGAATTGAATTAACGGCAAAAAATATAGACCTATATAAGAATAATTATGAGAAATTATGGACTAAGCTGACTCAAGATTTTAAGAAATGGGATAAAATGAACTTATCACTGATGGGAAGAATATCAGTTATAAAAATGAATGTCCTACCACGTTTGATGTTCCTGTTCCAAACAATACCAATTCTGCATAAAACGGATTTGTTGGCCAAGTGGCAACAAGAGTTGTCAAAATTTGTTTGGGCAGGCAAGAAACCAAGGATCAAAATGAAAATACTTTGTGATGCCAAAGAAAGAGGAGGTCTACAAATGCCAAATCTTAGACTATATTATGAAGCGGTTTGTCTAACATGGATGGATCAATGGGTGAAGCTTGAAAATGACAGATTGTTGGGGTTGGAAGGGCATGATTGTAGATTTGGCTGGCATGCATATTTATGGTATGACAAGATAAAAATGGACAGTTTTTTTAAACTTCACTTGGTGAGAAAAGCTTTGTATATGGTATGGACAAGATATAAGAAGTACCAGAGTGACTTAAGACCATTGTGGATTGTACCAGTAGAAGTGTTGATATCTTACTCAAGACAGCGAGGTAGAGACTGGTTGCCATATAGAGATTTAATTAAAAAAGAGGGAACAGAGTGGGTAATGAAAAAGCAGAATGAAATTGAATATGAATATGAGTGGTTGAAATATATGCAGATTTATGATCTTTTTAGATCTGACAAAAAAAACTATGGTTTTAGAGAGGAAAAAAATGAAATTGAAAAGGTATGGGAGAGTGGAGGAGGAAAAAATATTTCTAAAATGTATAAGGTGTTGTTAAAATGGTATACTGAAGATGAAACTGTTAAAGAACAAATGTTAAAATGGGCTATTAATATGAATAAGGAAGTAGATATGGAAACTTGGGAATATTTGTGGAAAAACTCTATTAAGATCTCGACATGTACTAATGTTAAAGAAAATTGTTATAAGATGATGTATAGGTGGTACATGACACCTAAGAAGATTGCAAATATGAATCAAAATATGTCAAACAAATGCTGGAAATGTAAGAGGCATGAGGGCTCATTTTATCATATGTGGTGGACTTGTGAGAAAGCTGTAGACTTTTGGACAAAAGTCCACAATGAAATGCAAAAAATACTGAAATGTTCTTTTAAAAAAGCACCGGAAATTCTGCTTTTGGGACTCAAAATGGAAGAAGTCAATACGACTAAAAAAACTTTACTCTGGTACCTGATAGTGACAGCGAGAATGATTTATGCTCAGTTTTGGAAGACAGAAAAGGTACCAGAGGTTGAAGAATGGATACAAAAAGTTCTGTTCATGGCACAAATGGATAAGATTACAAAAAAACTGAATAACAAAGAAGACGATGAGTTTTTTGGAGAATGGAATGATTTTAAAATTTATCTGGAAAAGAACTGGGATGTGAAACAAAACTTAATATGTTTAGATCAATATTAAGTCAAACGATGTTATCTTTAGATTGTAATGATGAAAAACTGATATTGTTGATGATATGAAGTAATTTGGAGCAGGGGTGGAAGCATTGTGGGAAGCCATTGGAGGGAGGGGAGGAACTGGGAATGGGGTAGACAATTGATAGAATGAAATGTTTTATATGTTGTATTCCTGAGAAAAAATAAAATTTGTTTACCAAAAAAAAAGAAATTTTCCCAATATGCTCCAAATTGCACTTAAGGCAAAGTCTGGTTCCTAAACCCTGTGGAAAGCTACCTGACTAATATCTGAAGAAGTATGCTTACACATGAAAGCTTATACTTTGAATAAAACTTTGTTGGTCTTAAAGATGCCACTGGACTCAAATTTTGTCCTGCTGGTTTGATACAGAGAAGCTACTTTGGGGTTTCTCAAAAATTCCTTTCATGTTTTGCCTAAGGGATATTTTTCAAATTTACTTCAAATTTTTCTTTAGGCAAAAGTGTGGAGCAACTGGAATTGGCTTGATGACATCCTTAGTTTCATGATTCCAATAGATGTGGCTGCCAGATTGGGGGAGCATCCTCAGACTATGGAAGGCAAATGAGAAATCTGAAAGACTATTTATAGAGAATTGGATATGATTAACCAATGGATATCATGAATCCTAACACATGACAAAGACTAACCCAATTTGCCAACTCAGCATGCATTCATACTGTCAAAGTCACATGTTGCTGATAAGGATTCATTCGCAGAAGGAAACTATTAGAAGTTTAGTTGTTTTCCATTCAGATTACACTTGATTTCACCCCCACTATGTTCCCAATTAAGCTACCCAGTTTCAAGTAGCTGTTCCCATTGGCTGCACTCCCACACCTCAAATTCTGTTTCTATTCATAGTTTACAGTTAAAGGCTTCAGTAGTATTCAGAGAAGAAGAAGAGACCAGATTTATACCCTGCTCCTCACTCAGAGTGGCGTACAATCTCGGTACCTTCCTCTCCCCACAAAAGACACTCCGCAAGGTAGGTGAGGCTGAGAGAGCTCAAAGAGAAACGCTCTTGAGAGAGCAACTCCAAGAGAACTGTGACTGACCCAAGGTCACCCAGTTGGCTTCATGTGGAGGAATGTGGAATCAAACCTGGTTCCCCCGGATTAGAGTCTGCTACTCTTCATCACTACTCGGAAATACATCCCTTTACCTTAGGGGCAAATATTGTAATCTGAAGAACTGGCAGTTTATACTGTCTTTCTCAGAAAAAAGCCATGTAATATGCTGTTTTGAATAGAAATCTCTATCTACAGTCTCAGATATAAAGAAGCTCTGTGCTATAAGTAGGTAAAGCATTGTTATTCTTCCTAAGGAATAGCCCCCCTCAATAGCACTGTACACTTTAAAGCTTGATAAAACGAGTATTGCCTACTCAGACTGGCAAAGGCTCTCCAGGTCTTAGGCAGAGGTCTTTCATATCACCTACTGTCAAATCCTTTAACTAACGATGCTGGGGATTGAACCTGGGACCATCTGCATGCCAAGCAGATGGTCTTTCACTGAGCCACCTCTCTCCCCCAAAATGCCCTCAAGACAGTTATTGCATAGATTAGTTCCCTTATAAATCCTACCGTAAAAGCCATGCCAGCAACAGCAGATGGAGGAAGGAAGGAGGAGATAGGATGTATACCCTACATCCTTGGAGCCTTAAAGTGTTCCACAAACTCCTTTCCCTTCCCCTCCCCACAACAGACACCCCGCAAAGTAGGTGGGGCTGAGAGAGCTCTTTTGTGAACTGCTTTTTAAAGAACAGCTCTGTCAGAACCATGGCTTGCCCAAGGTCATCCAGCAGCTGCAAGTGGAGGAGCAGGGAATCAATTCTGGTTCTCTCAAATTAGAGACTACACACTCAACAGCTACACCACACTGGTCTACAGAAATCAAGGGCCTAGCTGCCCACCACGTAACATGGAATGAGTGAGGCAGCCCTACCCTGCTGCCAGTCCCCTGACCAAGAACACTTGGCTGGAACCAGCATCACTTCTGTACCAAAAGAAAGAGGTAAAGTGTTTTCCCATGCTTCTCCCCCTGTATTTATTTTTAATTACAATATAAAATGGCCACCCTTCACAAAAATTGGCTCCGCACAACAAAATGGCTGCCACCACTCACCACTGGGCACCACCACAAAATGGCCACCACTGGAGAGGCAGGTTGCAAGGAAGGCCTATGAGCCCTGGCCCAATAACCAGAACCCCCCCAATTGAACAGGAGGGGGGGAAGTTATCAGCCACCCAGCCCCCGTTGCCAAAATGCAGATATAGAGGGAAGGGGAGGGGGCCAAGAGCAAGGCCCTGATGAGCAGGCCGCCATACTGTGGGGAAAACATATGGGAGGGTGGCACTAAGCAGCCTCACCAACTGCAGCCACCCACACCTCACGCCTTCTAATGTTCCCCCCCAGCCTAAAAGGGGGGTGCACTTTTGTGTGTGTGTGTGTGTGTATTTTTTTTCTAAACAAGACGGTGAGGCACTGTGGTGAGCCACCCTGCAGCCAAAAGCCTCTCAATCCTGGAGATTGGACCGCAGCCGCGGTCCCAAGGATGAAGCCACCACCGTGGCCCTGACACTCCGGCCACAGACGCGGCCCCAATGTTCTGGCCGCTACCGCAGCCCAATGCCCAGGCTGCTGCCACGGCCCCGACGTTCTTGCCACTGCTGCAGCCCCGACATTCTTGCCACCGTGGCCCTGACATTCTGGCCACCGCCATGGCCCACTGCTTCCTGGGCCCACCTCAGAAGAAGAAGAAAAAGAAATTGGATTTATACCCCGCCCTTCACTACCCAAAGGTGTCTCAGAGCGGCTTACAAACTCATTTCCCTTCCCCTCCCCTGCGAGGTAGGTGGGGCAGAGAGAGCTCTGACAGAAACTGCTCTTTTTCAAGAACAGTTCTTATCAGAACTACCGCTTGCCCAAGGTCATCCAGCCAGGTGCAAGTGGAGGAGTGGGGAATCAAGCCCAGTTCTCCCAGATTAGAGTCCGTGCACTTAACCACTACACTAAACTGGCTCAGAGACCCTAGCCTTCACTCCCTGCGTGCTCCGAGCTGTTATCGACTCGAGCACGTCAGAGCAACTGACATTGGGTAGGAGTGGAGCTTGGCCATTTATCCAGACCGGCTCCGCCCCCTGCCTACATCACGACGCCAGATGTCGTGGCTCTGTTGCTGCCCAGCTTCCTCAGGGCAGCAAAGCAGCCCCCAGCAACCAACGGCATTGCCAGGTTGCCGGGAGCTTGGTTCCTGAAGGTAGGAATGCTTTCAAAATTCTCATCATCCAAATTTCTGCTCAGACTTCAGAGTTCTAAAACACCTGGTTTGATTTCTGAAATAGAACTGTTGCAGTAGGAATGCTCCTCTGTTCCATTATAATTGGAACTATTTTGTTTAAGGCATTGGCATGCACTCTTCGCTACAACAACCAGCTCATTCATGTCTTTCCCCCTACTTAACTGGTTCCAGCGGGGAACCTCCTGCCAATGTTCCCTGTCCTCAATCTTTGTTCAATGGAGTGGGGGGGGGGATGGGGGGGAATGGCAGCAATTGATGCCGGGAGTCATTTCTTGTTTCAGAAGTGATGTCATGATACTCTAGGTATTTTTACCATATGTTAAAACTATGTTTTTATCATAGAGATTTAAAACTTCCTATAGTATCGGGTCATCATTTCCTGTTCTGAAACCAGGAAGTGATGCCACAGTAGTCTCCACATCCTCAATGGTCCTGGGAATTGCCAGTAAAGGGCAACAAACTGTGCACATTACCCACAAGCATATATATTTTAAAATACTAGAGCTGGCTGTATCAATATGTTTTTGTGTGATATTTACTGATGTGTAACAACACATGCATATCAATTAAACAACACAAAAACAAATTCTAAAACAATGATAATACAAATATATCAAAATAGGGATTGTATGCAGATTGTGAAGTTCAACTATTGAATATTAGTAGAATATTTGATATGTATGCAGAATATCTGGCAAATGTTCTGCATCAAAATTAGCATACAATGTATATGAGTGTTTTGTTTTGAATTGTGGGTCTTCTATTCATACTCAGGAAAACTCAGAGAATTTAGTTAATTGCTCCCTTCAGAAAGGTTCCAAGGTCTTTCCCAAATGAATGTTTTCATATATAATACAGAAAAGATGGGATTTAGATTAGTTTTTATGTTTTCACATTGTTCCGAGCTGCAAGTTATTAGTGAGGATGAGTGGTGGATTTAAAAAAGAATGCCAAGATTGCTCTATTATGAGAGATGGAAGAATTTTTGGGATGTAATAAATGAAAACATTTCTTTCCATGAAAAAATTATGGGAATGATATATCATAATTGTTAGCAACTGTTTTTAATATGTGCTGCATCACTGACTGCTTTTGTAAAATGAACTAAGCTGACTATATTTAAAGGGTTGAATATGGGATGGGGAATGAAACTATACATTGTGCTACTTTTCTGGGGGTGGATGGGTTGTGGAAGAAATAATGAGAAGCTGTCCAATTTATGATCCTACAGGAGTCACCTGATGAGCTCTGGAGGTCCTTCCTTCCTATAAGGCAACAGTGAGCTGAAGTGGGCTGCCTCCAGCACAAGAGGCTATTTAAAGCCTTCTCCTGGTGCACACTGATTGGACCCTTATCAGCCCAGCAACAGGGCTGCCCAGTCTCTGGCACCTTCATTCAAAACACTTAGTGCCCCCGGACTTCCGGTTGATGGCGGCATGCTCACGGACTCACCTCCCGGACCTCCCGAGGGTGTCTCCGTGCTTCGGCAGACGGAGGGGGTGAGCAGGCTCATAACCCCCCCCAGGAGCCCGGGGAAGGGCACCTGGCCAAGGAGCTTTGAGGGGGTAGCCTCTTCTCTGGCCGAATGCCAGAGAATCGAGGCTCCCCCTTGCTCCAGTGGTCCAGCCAGCTGAGAGACCTGATGGTACAAGTGAAGCTAGACGGGTCAAGCACAGGAGATCAGGCATTTGAAATGATGAATGAAGAGGGGTTGGAAGACCAACTATGAATGTGAGTCAAATGAGAACTGATTTTTAAATGAAAAGACACTCCCTACCCGAAGCGACAAAATGGCAGAAGCCTCCCCAAGCCTCCCATGCCCATAAATCGTTGAGCGAAAGGGGGAGGGAGTGGAAGAATAAACACGAAATTGCCCAGAAGTACTCACCCATCGAGCTATACAGATAAGCGCATATTCAGAGACTTTAAAATTTATTGCGAAAGCAAACAAACGAGAAAAAGATAGCAGGGAAGAGGGACAGAGACAAATAGAAACTTTTAAAAGTGAAACTAGAGTCCCAGAAGCCGGAAACGACCAGTGAGACGACGAAGGCGATGACAGAGGTCATGCGCCCTCTGCTGGAACAGCTCAATGTCTTTAAAGAACAGATGTCTGTTGTAACAGCGAATATTACCGCACAACAAAAGCAGCTGCAAGTTGTGACAACAAGTATTACTCCTCAACAAATGCAAATAACGGATTTGATTCAAGTAATGAAGCAGGATGCTGAGAAAGTAAAGGAAATGGCTGAGGCAACGCAGATAGTGAGGAAAAAAGTGCAAAAATTGGAAAAGAAAACTGTATCTTTGGAAGATCAGATGCTGCAAGTGCAAATGGATAAGGCTAATATGGTCCTGCACTTCCAAGGGGTGCCAGAGAAAAGAGGAGAGAATCTTAAAGAACTTATGAGTGAGCTACTTGCCCCAGTAGCAGATATAAAGGCGGACTTGCTACTCAACGACATGGATGTGGCCTACAGGTCATATTCAGGATACATAAAGAAAAATAATCTGCGTGAGGAAATTGTAGTAAGAGTCTCGAAGAGGCACGTCAGGGATGCTATCCTGAAAGCAGTTGCTGCGACACCCCTGAAGGTGGGGGAAAATGCTGTCAGAACGCTAAAGGATACTCCATTTGAAGTAAGACAACGCAGAAAGAAATAATAATCTGCCTGGGGAAATTGTAGTAAGATTCTCGAAGAGGCATGTCAGGGATGCTATCCTGAAAGCAGTTGCTGCGACACCCCTGAAGGTGGGGGAGAATGCTGTCAGAACGCTAAAAAAAAAAAAGAGATTGAGTTTCTAGACACTCTAAATGACTGTGCTAAGGAGCAGATGGTCACGAAACCTACCAGGGGAGAGGCGATCCTTGATTTGGTCCTAAGTAACACTCAAGACCTGGTGAGAGATGTAAAAGTGATTGCACCGCTTGGGAACAGTGATCATAATGTTGTTGAGTTCAACATTTGTACAAATAGAGAATTGGCCAAAAAGACTCACACAACCACTTTTAACTTTAAAAGGGGTAATTTCTCTGATATGAGGGGACACGTGGGGAGGAAACTGAAAGGAAAAGTAGAAAGGGTCAAAACAATTGAGGAAACTATTTAAAACTACGATCCT
>NW_015174292.1:326356-326558 GCF_001447785.1 Gekko japonicus
TTCTTCACCCAAAGAGTGATTAACACATGGAATTCTCAGCCACAGGAAGTGGTGGCGGCTACAAGCATGGACGGCTTCAAAAGGGAATTAGATAAGCATATGGAGCAGATGTCCATCAGTGGATATTAGCCACAAGGTATAGATAGGGGCTCTGGGGCAAGTGATGCTCTGTCTTCTTGGTGCTTGGGGGGGTCAACAGTGG